>NC_025996.2:3632179-3932179 GCF_000442705.2 Elaeis guineensis | reverse complement strand
TTATTTTTATTTCAATTAATCTCTAAAATTTTATTTCTTTTAAATTTTAAATTATAATTTTTTTATTATTTAAATTTTTTTTTTAAAAAAAATTTAGGACAAGCATTTCGAACGATGTTTTTCAATTAAATTTTAAATTTTTATTTCTTTCATATTTCTTTCTCTTTTTTTTATTTTCTATGATATTTTTTTTTATTTCTTAAGATTTTTTTGACATCTTTTAAAAAATATTTTAAATAAAAAATCTAAATTAATTTTTTTAATGAATTACAAATTCAAATCTTTATATTTTAAATTTCAATCAAATTACAATTTTAACTTATTAATTAATTTCAAATTTTAAAAAATCAATTTTTTCATTTTTTCACGATTTTTTTCCTTTTTGGGAAAATATGAAAACGCCGTTTTGAATGGCGTTTTTAAAAACGCCATTCGAAATGGCGTTTTTAAAGTCGCCATTTGCAACGGCGCCTTCTTCTCTTTTTTTTTTTTTTTTTTTTTGGGAGGATGCCACCGTGGAAATGGGGGGTGACGTGGAAGGGGAAAAAATGCCATTCAAAATGGCGTTTTTTCCTTTTGCATTAGTTTGGTAAATAAGTTTGATTTTAGTATATTTTGATAAATAAATTTTTTTTTTGTATTATTCTGGAAAAGGACTCAACAAAGTCATATTCCAATCGGCTCTCTCTGATTAGAGCAATTATATTCCACACCACGTGCACCGGTTAGCTGGCGGGCTTTTTTACAAAAGAGCAGCTTTTTGTAAAGACGTGCAAAGAGCGCTTTTTGTGAAGACACCAAAGAATTCGTGATGCGAGGACTGATATCTGCCACCTGTCAAACCCCAGCGGATTTCCTCGCGATGGACGTCATATGTGGAGCAGCCAAAGGACGTGAATGAGGGACTCGGTAGGGCGCTCCATGCCACGGAAAGATGCAGGTAGGCGGGGGGTTCACTGGGAGTCAGCTTGCTTTTTTTGGCCTTTTTTTTTCGGATGAAAGATGCAGGTGTATGAGAGTCAAGGAAACATTCATTTATTTTTTCTCACAGTCATGGGCGACTCATGGATCGTGGCCAGAAACATGCATATTAGTTTGATCAGAGAGTCTTTTAATTTTTTTCAGATTAGGCGAACGGTCCAAAGTCGTCATGACACGGATTTGAAAAATAAAAAATGACCAACGACCACATAGAAACAGGATTAGAACTCCAAGTGGATCGAATTGGCCTTCTAGAACCGATAACCCGGTCAGTCCACTCCGAACGCACGCTTTCCAGGTCCATAAATAAGGTGCTCAAATCCCCATTTCGGTACCAACCAACCAGCAGAACTGGGAAGAACACCTATAGGGAGCCACATAAATTATGGATCCTAGTCGTAGGCCTTTCCAATACAAATCCCTCTCTTCGTATCTTCTATCCGCTGGCATCTTCCAACTGTCTTTTTTCCTTCTTCACTATTCGTCAGCAATGGCAGTTGCTGCGACCACTACCTCTTCCATCCTTGAATCCCAAGCGAAAGCTATTCTCCACTGGAAATCCACCCTTCAAAATTCACATGCCCAACAACCGATCAGTTCTTGGTCTCTCTCCAACAACACTTGCATGTGGTATGGTATCACCTGCATGGAGAATGGAGGCCGAGCTGTGATCACTGGCATCAGCCTACCTCGTGCAGGCTTGGTAGGTAAGCTCGATAGCCTCAACTTCTCCGCCCTCCCATCTCTCGCTCGCATCCACCTCCGACGCAACTATTTGTTTGGGACCATCCCTTCCAGCATCAGCACGCTTTCCGCTCTCACCTCCCTCGATCTCTCGCATAATCACCTTTCCGGCAATCTGCCCCCCACTTTTGCCAACCTCTCCAGCCTGACCGAGATCGATCTCTCCTCGAACAAATTCACAGGCGCACTGCCACCAGAGATTGGTCAACTCAAGCGTCTACGTGCGCTGCGTTTATTCGAAAACTATCTCACCGGTGCCATCCCTTCAACCCTTGGTAACTTGACCAACCTAGGGACCCTTTACCTTCATAGAAATCAATTCTCTAGTAATATTCCCCGTGAACTAGGCAATCTAGTTAACCTTTTACATCTAGAAATCTCGTACAATAATTTAACAGGTCCTATCCCTTCCAGTTTCGGCAAACTCATCAAACTCAAGACTTTGTACCTCGGCGTAAATAATTTATTTGACACCATCCCTTATGAATTAGGCAACCTGATGAACTTAAGTGATCTAGATATCGCAGAAAATCAACAATCAGACTCTATCCCTTCTACTTTAGGAAACCTTACCATGCTTAACACATTGTACCTCTACACCAATAATTTATATGGCACCATCCCTCCTGAATTAGGTAATCTAGTGAACTTATGTGATCTAGATATCTCAACAAATCAGTTATCGGGCTCTATCCCTTCCACTTTAGGAAACCTCACCATGCTTGATACCTTATACCTCTACACCAATAATTTATTTGGCACCATTCCTCATGAATTAGGCAACCTAATGAACTTACGTGATCTAGAAATCTCAGAAAATCAACTATCCGGTTGCATCCCTTCCACTTTAGGAAACCTCACCATGTTTAACACTTTGTACCTCTACATCAATAATTTATCCGGCTCCATCCCTTCTACTTTAGGAAACCTCACCGCTTTAATTGATTTTCGTGCTTTTAGCAATCAATTATCGGGCTCTTTGCCCCAAGAACTAGGTAATCACACCAACCTAGTTTACCTAGAGGTGGGTGACAACAATTTCTCTGGTTACTTTCCTCCGGAGATTTGTAAAGGAGGTGCACTTCGACATTTTACTATAGAAAACAATAACTTTGAGGGCCCCATTCCAAGAAGTTTAAAAAATTGCTCTAGTTTATTTAGGGTTCGTCTTGAAAGAAACAATTTTAAAGGAAATGTCACCGAAGACTTCGGGATATATCCCAATCTAGACTATATTGACATGAGCTACAACCACCTATATGGCCAGATCTCACCAAGTTGGGCATATTGTCAAAATTTGACATACTTTAGGATTTCAGGAAACCTACTTATCGGAAACATACCCTCTGAATTCAGTAAGTTGCTTCAATTAAGAGTCCTGGACCTTTCTTCAAATCAGCTTACAGGAGAAATACCAAAAGAGTTAGGTACTATGAACTCATTGTTCAATTTGACTTTGAGTGATAACAAAATATTTGGAATAATTCCCTCAGAGTTTGGAAAATTATCCAATCTAGAAATTTTTGATTTATCTAACAATGACATCAGCAGCCCGATACCACCACAATTAGAGGGTTGTACTAAACTGCGCATATTGAATTTGAGAAAAAAATAAATTTGATGGGATCATTCCATCTCGAATTGGAGAGTTTAAAGGATTGCAAAGTTTACTTGATTTGAGCCATAATTTTTTTGGAGGAGAGATACCACCACAACTAGCAAGTTTGAAATATTTAATATCTTTGAACTTGTCCCACAATAATCTATCAGGTGCCATCCCTTTATCTTTTGGAAGCATGTTGGGTTTGACATCGATAGATGTATCGTACAACAATTTGGAGGGCCCAGTTCCAAGAAGCAAATTGTTTCAAAATGCTCAAGCAACGTGGTTTATCCATAACAAGGGTTTATGTGGTGACGTGCCAAGTTTGCTTTCTTGTGGATCAACTACTATAAGCACTCATCATTCAACAAAAAATCTCATCATACTCTTTGTTGTCATCCCTATATTGGGCAGTTTGGTTCTTTTAGGTTTGTCTACCATGATCATTGCGGTTCTTTGTAGAAGAGTAAAACCTATGGAACAAAAGGATACTGATGTTATTATTGGTGATTTGTTTTCGATATTGAATTTCAATGGATAAGTCACCTATGACTACATCATCTATGCCTCCGAAAATTTCGATGAGAAATATTGCATTGGGAGTGGAACATATGGCAGAGTTTATAAAGTAGAACTTCCAATTGAAAAAGTGGTGGCTGTTAAAAAACTTCATCCGATGGAGGACAAAGTACTTGATGAGAAAAGTTTTCAAAATGAGATCCAAGCATTGACCAAAATTCGACACCGTAACATTGTAAAACTTCATGGGTTTTGTTCCAGTTCAAGTTGTAAATTTCTTATATATGACTACATTGAGAAGGGGAGTTTAGCTAGCATCCTTCGTAGTCAAGAAACAGCAGAGGAATTAAATTGGGAGAGAAGAGTTCATATTATCAAAGATGTGGCGCATGCGTTATCATACATACACCATGATTGCAGTCCATCAATAGTGCATCGAGATATTTGTAGTAATAATATATTATTAGACTCTAATTTCAAGGCTTATCTTTCTGACTTTGGCACTGCAAGAATTCTCAAATCAGATTTATCAAATTGGAGCATGCTAGCAGGCACATTTGGATATGTTGCCCCAGGTAAGTCGGTCTTCTAATTTCTTCTTTTTATTTTTATATTTATTCTATTTCCAAAACATATATGTCATATACTTCACATTAATTTTCTATTCCAATGTCTTATGTGGCCTACCATGCATTTGAAAAATAGGATTAATATATATTTGTCAGCAAACCCATAACGATGCTTGTATCTTTCTTTATGAATCTATTTATATCAGAGCTTAGATGTTTAAAAAAAAGTAATCTAGTGCATATAGATAATTATTTTTTTTCTAATGATGATTTTATTATTTAACTGATTGTAATTTCAAGAAAATAAAAAAATAAAAATATTACAAAGCATAAAAGCATCAATTAATCAATAATAATTTTTATTTTACAAATATCCAAGTATTTCCAATAGTTAATATATAAATTAAGGAAGTTAAAAATTGCATTTGAAAAGTGGAGACAAGGTATTGGCATTTTTATTAAGTTTGGAAAAAAAAATACTTAAATTAGAAACAAATAGATTACTCCTTTTGTCATTTTTTTGCAGAACTTTCGTATATAACAAAGGTGAATGAGAAATCTGATGTATACAGCTTTGGCATAATAATATTAGAAGTGATAATGGGAAGGCATCCGGGTGATCTTGTCTCCTCCTTATTATCATCAGACATCCAACAGATATTACTCGGTGATGTGTTAGATCAACGTATCTCATCTCCTACGATTTATATGTTAAAAGAGGTGCTTTTGCTGGCTATGATAGCATTTTCATGCATCCGTGTTATTCCAGAAGCACGACCAACCATGCAAAGAATATCTCACTTACTCATAGGTGGCAACATCCCAACAATTCACGAGCCATTCAATTCAATTAAATTATATCAATTAGTGAACTTTTTAACATAGATGTAGTGCTTAAAAGCTGCAAAATTCTTATGCAGGTTTTTCATGTTGCATTGTATATGTACTTGTAACTTCTTTTTGTTTCTACCATCTGGAAACACCGTTGTATAAATCTCCACTCTATTGTTCTCATTCGGTACTCTTTTCAACAAACTTGAGGAAAGTGTCTCGCTTCCTCCATTTCCCTCCTCTCCAACACCACCCCGCACAACCACCCCCAACCCCGCCCCCCCTCCCCAACAAAACCAAAAAAAAGGATTGTTTTCTTTACTTTTCTTTTTATGGGTAGTGTCATCACTTCATAGATGGCCTATGTGTAGATTCAAGTGGAATAATTTTCTTGATGGATCTATGAGTATTAAAAAGAGGGGGACAAAGACTGTGATGGATCATTGTGAAATAACCATGGCGCGTTTGGAAACTTCTAAACACAAAGGAGACTCTTCCTAGAATTGTATGCATGGTCACAGCCAGCTGTTAAATTCACAAAAGCATGGCTGAGCGGGACTAGTGAGATAAACTCCTAGCATGACTCTTAGAAGAAGAATCAACAATTAATATATTTTAAATGAATTTTTTAAAAATAAATTTCTAAATCTTACTTAAAGGTTGGATAAATATTGAAAAAGAAAGTAACAAAGACAAGGAAAGAGAGAGATTTGAGGAATCTGTGAGGAAGACAAAACAATCCTTAGTCAATAACAGATAACCAAATCTTTCGGACACGACGTGGAACACACATCAACAGACGTGTAAAATTTCAAGGTTGGTAAGGCTATCGACTCTTGCTTGACCATGCTAACGACTTACAACTGTGTCTTCCTTGGATTTGGCTAGACAAAGCCTAATCTGGTAAGATTAAGATATCTAGTTGGTTCAGGTTCATTCTGGGAAGATTTCAGATCACAGTTGAATAGCTCGGGTAGAACAGGTGTCTCTGCATTATTTGTGTACGAAGCCTGGGAGCTCTTTTAGCAGTCTACTACAACCGGAAGGAAAAAGGGAAGAAAGCAGCCAAAAAGGAGTGCAGGAAAACCTCATCCACTTCATAGCTCGTTTCCTTTCAAGACCTTGGTAAATCTAGTAAGAATCTTGAAAGTTGATGCTCTCTCACACGCAAAAAAAGAAAGAAAAGGTCATGATGCTTTGGCCTTTTCTTATTGGGGGGGAGCGGATTGGGATCTGCCTCTTTGACTTGATATTTAAAAAGAAAGGGGGAGAGAATCTGTAGCACAATAAAAATTGTGGAAGTTCAGGAATTTACTAGCAGCAAAACCAAGTAAAAGCATATTCTCCGAGCTGTCTAAGCCCTTCACAATCAAGGAGAATCACCAACAGATACGTTAGATTGGCATCTTGGCAAAAACTCATTTAAATATTAAAGGGTTTGTAATGACTTCCACTTGCTAATATTCCAATGAAATGTTTGATGAAGATGAAGCCATCAGAAGCGAATTTTTAGGCTCCCCTTCCGCAGCGATTTAATTGAACACAAATGCTGGAAGTTGTCAGGTTGTGATCTCAAACAAAATAGGCTTCGCACTAGCAGCTATAGATCTTGTTACGAGTTTGTAATGCCAATATAGCAGCCAGTAAATGAGACAGGCAGCTCGGCAGCCGTATCCAAGTCCCTACGAATTTGCTAAATATTCTACTTGGGAGTAAGTAGATGCCTACCATGTCCTGCAGATTTGGAAGCCATTTAAAACACATGATGATGCGCATCAAAGAAGGTCGTATAGTGCATTTCAACTGGAATAGGATTCATTTGCGACTATACTACCTTAAATAAATCCTATTTAGCCGTATCTCAGGACCTGCAACGATCTCATCATTTCGGCCTTTCAATATATTGATATGCCCATGTTCTCATTCAAGATTCCTCATGCACTAATGTTTTCTCTAATGACTTGACCGTTCGAAAGTACGGCTTTGGAGAAAGCAACTGAAAATGTGATAGCCACTTCACAGCAGAAGACATTGCCATGTAAAGGTAGCAGACCACTATGGTACTGTATGCCAAAATCCATAGCGTGGGGCTCAAAATGGCTTGGATTAAACTGAATCAGGACTGAAATCGGCTAACTTGTCATTGATTGGACTAAGCCTGCATGGAGGAGTGTTAACTGTTCATTTTGGATCAGCATTCCATCAAGAAAAATAAACTACATATAGTTGATAAGACAAATAAACTACACCTGACCCAGAACAACCCTTCCTCCAATTGAATAAGATTCAGATTATAAAAAATTTAATCAGATCATAAAAGGCACTAGCTTGAGAAGCAAGTTTTCCCTGTGGCATGAGCTCGCTATTCAACTTGAATTTGAGTTTTAACAGACCATCTGGAATGATGCCCTCAGAAATTGGAAAATTGTCCAACTCAGAAGTTCTTGATTTATCTGATAACCATCTAAGCAAGGCCAATACCACAAGAAGTAGAGAATTTCTCCATGTTGTCTATTGGATTCGTGTAAAAATGGATTGGATGGGAGCATTCCACCACAAATTGGTGAGATAGAAAGCTTACAGAAACTACTTGATTTGAGTCATCATAGCCTTGCAGGAGAGATACCATCACAGCTAGCAAGGTTTGACTCATTTAGTATCTTTGTGCTTGTCGCAGAATAATTTATCTGGTGTCATAACTTGATCTACAGCAAGCATGATAAGTTTGACATCTATATATGTATCAAACAATAGTCTAGAGGGCCCTTTCCTTCAAGTATATTATTAATTTCAAAATGCTTCGGTGAAGTGGTTGCCAATAACAAAAAGCTTATGTGGCGTTGTGCGAAGTTTGCCACCTTGTGGCCCGATTATGGAGAATACTCAAGATTCAAGGAAACCATATCTTAAATAGTGATGCCTTGAATACGGCTGGTGGAATTCTTCTTGGGTGGAGTGACTCAAGATTTGATTTTTTAAGATTTGAGGTCAGTAATTTCTCCATTTCTGTCCAGTGGCATGATAGAATTCTTGGGATGCCATGGACCTTAACCATGGTGTATGGGCCAAGCCAACTGACAGTGCTCTCACATGCTCCTTCTGGATAGAACTAAAAAGAATCCGAAACTCTTTTCTCAGTCCTTGGATTATTGGGAGGGATTTTAATGCAACTTGCAGGCCCCATGAAAGAAGTGGCTGCCCTTAATCACACAGAACATCACGAGCCTCTCTCTCCTTTATTCGACGGAGTCAGCTCATAGATCTTCCACTCAAAGGATAGCAATTTACCTGGAGCAATAGGAGGGAAAACCCCTTTATGGCAAAACTTGATAGGTTCTTGATTTCCACTGAATGGGATGAGGTTGTTACAAATGCTTGGAACTCTGCTGGCTCCTCCTCAGATGCTGCTTCCAACTTGGTGCTCAAGTTGAGAGCAACTAGAAAAGCTTTGAAATGTTGGGCAGCAAAGGCTAGATCTGAATCAAGAGTTGAGAAGGATACACTACTGACGGATATTCAGAATTTAGATAGAAAGGAAGAGCTGTCAACACTATCAGCTGGGGAGAGAGAATTAAGGGAGGATAAAAGAAGAAAGCTAAATCTTATCTTCAAGGCTGAAGAGATTTATTGGAAACAAAGAGCCAGGGTTAAATGGTTGACTGAAGGAGATGGTAACACAGCCTTCTTCCATAGGACAGCAAATTTCCACAAAAAAATCAATTGGATAAGCTCATTGGATTGGAATGGTATTGAGGTGGTGGAGAGGAATGACATCAAGAAGGCTTTTGTAGAATTTTTCCAAGGCATTTTTGATAAGCCGACAAACTCCTCTATCCATTTCAATGGGAGTAGATTGTATCAATCCTCTGGGCTTGCTCTCAATAGTTTGGATTCTCCCTTCACCCTAGAAGAAATTAAAGTAGCAGTCTTTAGCCTCCATGAGGATGAGAGCCCTGGACCAGATGGGTTTCCCATTTGTTTCTTCCATCACTTTTGGGAGGTAGTTTGCCATGATCTTTGGGCATTTTTCAGACAATTGCATGAAGATAATGTAAATTTGGATAGACTCAATTATGCAATCATTTGTTTGATCCCCAAAAAAGGGATAGCAAAATCAGCAGGTGACTTTCGACCAATCAGCTTGATTCACAGTTGCATTAAGATTCTCTCAAAAGTATTGGGAAACAGACTTCAGCCCCTTATGGGTCAACTGATTCATCCAGCCCAAACTGCATACATTAAAGGTAGGTCCATTCTAGACAACGCTCTTTGTGCAAATGAAGTTACACTCTAAAAGAATAAATAAGTTGGGAGTTTGCTGCAAGCTGGATTTCTTCAAAGCATTTGATAGAATTGATCTGTGTTTCCTCCTTAGATTACTCTCAGTCAGAGGTTTCCCTTCTAAATGGATTGCATGGACGGAAAATTTGCTCACTTCTTGCAACGTAGCTGTAAACATGAACGGAGATTTGGGGGAGTGAATTTTGTGTAAGTGGGGTCATAGACAAGGAGACCCTCTTTCACCATTCCTGTTCATTCTTGCAGTTGATCCCTTGTGTAGGTTGCTGAATAATGCTGCTTCTGCAAAGATTTTTGAGGGTCTGGGGAATCCGTGGGTTTGTGGTGGTACGACAATCCTTCAGTATGCAGATGATACTCTTGTTTTTGCCAAGGCTAGAAGAAAAAATATTGCCGTGCTGAAACTCATACTATGCTGCTTTGAGATGGGCTCTGGACTCTCAATTAATTAGTACAAAAGTTCGGTTACCCCAGTTGGAAAGGCCCCTTATCATGCGGTGGATTGCACTACCTGGCTCAATTGTTTGCCCTCCGTCTTCCCTCTTCGGTACCTTGGGCTACCTCTTTATGGAAGCAAACCATCAATAGCAGATTGGCTATCTTTAATTAACGGAATGGAGGTCAGATTGGCAAGCTGGGAAGGTAAATTTCTATCTTTTGGAGGTCATCTAACTCTTATTAATTCTGTTCTCACTTCTATACCAATTTACTACCTATCTGTTTTTAAAATACTTGGATGGGCTATCAATCGAATGGATAAGCTCAAATGAGGTTTCTTATGGATGGGAGATCACCATGCTCAAGGAGTTTCTTGCAAGGTGAACTAGAGCACTGTATGCCTTAGTAAAGAAGAAGGAGGTTTAGGGATAAAGAACATCTCCTTGTTCAATCGAGCCTCGCTTGCAAAATGGGGTTGGAGGTATCTTAAAAATGATCAGGGACCATGGATGGCACAGGTGCATCTAGCCTATTATAGAAAAGTTAAATTAACCAGAAACTGGAAGCCAAATAGAAGGTGTTCAAAGTTGTGGAAGGATATTGTAAATTCACTACCTAATTTTTGGAACAAAATTAAAATTAGTTAGGTGATGGTCGAAATACTCTCTTTTGGAAGGAGAATTGGATCTGCGATATACGCACCACTCCAAGTGATTTTCCCCTAACTCTATGTAAGAAATCGAAGAAAGAATGGAACCGTTGCTGAATTCTGTAACTCAAATTTTTCAACATGGAGAATTAAAAAACCTAGAACTAGCAATCAAGATGCTTTGCAGGAATTTGACAACTTACATCGAATACTTGCTCAAGTTTTGCCTCTTCAATATAGAGATAAAGTGGTATGGAAGTTGAAATCGAAAGGATCCTTCACTACTGCTTCTTTATATAACTTCATTAATACAATAGGCATCAAATGTAAGTTTGCTAACTTTCTTTGGGATCTTTGTGTGTCACGCCCTGAATCCAACATCCGGATCGGATACGTGATGGCCGCACACTCCTTAGAGCAAGCCCTAAAGAATATGCAAGACCAAATTAAATCATTACAACCTTATCGACTATAATATTTAATTTCAATAATAATTCATAAAACTTGCATAATTATAATTAATATTCCTTTAATCCTCTGATCAGATATCAACGGTACTCTATCTATGCATCCGCTCACTCACAAATCCATACCATAGCCAACCAGGGACATCTTGTAACTCTGAGAAGAAAAGAAAAATGAAGGGGTGTGAGCTTTACAGCCCAGTAAGAATTCCCATATCACACTGATATAGTAATATAATCTGAAAATAAGGATAAGCAATAAAATATAAAAGCCGATGTTCACCGTCCAGAATACTATAAATATTTATAGATTATCTGTTTTATCAAAAGAGATATATTATCATATGTTAATAAATGAAACAATTTTATTCAACGATTGTTTCATGTCTTATCTTTTTATTTTCTTCTATTATCACATCGTCTTTAATCCTTTTCTTTTTGGCTTTGGCTTTGGACTATCAGGATCATACGACGATCTTTTATTCGGATTGATTTCTGTGATCTTCCTCGGATCGAAATATTCATGATCTTTCTCGGATCAAAGTGGCCATGATCTTTCTCGGATCAAATTATTCATGATCTTTCTCGGATCAGATTCTTCATGATCTTTCTCGGATCATATTCTTCCATACATAAGCTTGTGGGGGCTGTCCCAGGCATAATCTCCTGGCAGGCTATTCCACATGACAAGGTCAGTCCAAACCATATTTCTCTTTCTTTTCATTTTCATGAAATTATAATATTTGACTTCATTAATCAATTCAAATTTTGCAGTGTAATAAATATATCATACTCATATAATCATGCCATCAATAACTGATACATATGTATTGATATAACATACTCATACTCAAAATCACATAAATAAATAACAGTATCTCAGATATAACAAATTCATCTATCTCAAATCCAACGATGCAAAATCAATGAGATAAAACCAACGGTAAAATAATATATATAATGATGATCATGTACAGGGATTCTTACCTTTACCGATGACTGATCCAAACACAGAAATTAATTTTCTTCTTTGATTTATGAATTTTTCTAACAAAATATTTCACTCGATATCATATGCAGATAATTGTATCTCTTCATAAACCTGATCAAATCATATATAGAGAAATTACCGATAATCGATCCTAATAACACAAATCGAGAACCTCTCTTAGGATTAATCAAAATTAGGATTTATCTAAGTATCTGGATCCTCCACTGATCCATAAAATTTCTAGAGAGAGAAAATTCATGAAGAGAGAGAAAATTTTAGAGAGAGAAAGTAGAGAGAGAAAGTGGAGAAAGAAATCTTCGTATCCTTCCGATGAGGCAATCATGATCAAGATCATCAGAGGTCCTATCAGAGTGACTCAATATAAATCAAGTGTTACAAATTTCGAAGAGGATCGACTGAGATCAGATCTACCGTACGAATTTCGGAGCAATTTCAGATCATCTTATTTTCATTTCAAGTTTATTCTAGGATCTATGATGCAGTTAGAGAGAGAGTAGAAAGATTCTAGAGAGATAAAATCTACAAAAAGAGAGAAAGATCTAGAGAGAGGAAATAGAGAGAGAATTTAGAGAGAGAAATTGGAGAGAGAAGGTAGAGAGAGGAGAGAGGAAAGAGAGAGAAAGGAGGGAGAGGAGATTTTTCTCTTTCTTTTTTTTTTCTTTTCTTTTTTTTTTTCCTTTTCTTCCCGCGGCCTTCCTTGGGCCGAAACAGGGAAAGACCGTGAGGTCCCCCCTACAGTGACCCGGGCTCTGACGAAGTGGGTGGCTTCATCGGAGGTCAGGCAACGATGACCGACCATGCGAAGCCGGCCGGCGACGGAGTTCGGCTGGCAAGCTTTTTTCTTTTTTTTTTCGAAAAACAGGGGATCCGCCCCTTTCTTTTTATTTTTCGGTCATTGGCCGGTCACCGACGGCCAAGACCTTCAGGGAAGAGGGATAGAGAGATGAGGGTCCGGTCTCGGGGATGGGACGCCGCAACCGGCGGTGCCGGTGGCTGGAAAAGAGAGGAAAAGACCTCGTTCAAAATAGAGAAAACAGGGCATCTATCTTTTGTGGATTTTTCGGCAAATCTGATGGCCGGCGGGGATGCATAGCGCCATGGAAAGGAGGAGAAGGAAAAGAGGAAGGAGGAGAAGGGTTTACCTCATGCTTCAGCAGCGTCACTGACTCCAATTTTCGGCAAGCATGGGTACAGGCGGCCTCGACTTCAATTGGAGAAAACAAGGAGAAAGGAAAGAGTGAGAGACCGGTGATTATCTTGGGTTGCTGAAGGAGAGAGAGAGGGGTCTTAAAGAGTGGAAGAGAGGTCGAATCCCCCTCGGATTCCAACTTCTCCTCCGGTGATTCAGGTGGAAGAAGACTCCCAGCAGGAGTCTTCTTCATTTTTTTTTTTTTTTTTTTTTTATTGGATTTAGGCTTTTATATGGGCTTGATCCCGGGCACGAATTCAATTATCTAGCAAAAAAAAATAAAAAGAAACGCGAAGAATAGAACGAAGTAACATTCAAGATTTACAAATCTAATCAGGTACCTCGCTTTCCAAATTACGAAATTTCAGCGTGCATATTATATCCAAAAAAAAAATCAAGAAAAGTAACGCATTACTGGAAAAAAGATTCAAGAAGAAGGCTACCCGGATTCCAATAGCAACGGAGTGCCGGCCCACTCAGCCCGGACCGAGACCTGGACGTTCCGAAACACGAGTCTCTGGCGATGCTCAGGACGACGAGAGGAGGGATCAAGAACGCCACGGAAACCGTAGATCGGCGACGGAGCTCCATGGCCTGATGAATCTTGGAAAGAAAAGCTTCCAGTCCCGCGTGGAGAAATCCGATCCTAGCTTCGATGCAAGATAGATCTCATCGAGGTTCTTCGCGACAAAACAAGCGAAATCTAGGATTAGAGATTTTATATCCTTCCGTCTCCTACAAGCGGAGTTGGATACCTTGGAGGCAAAAGCGAATCAAGCAATTAGTCAGAAAAGCTTGGGTTAAATTCTTATAGCACTTAGCCAGCAAGCGGAAGTCGAGAATTTTCCGTAGAAAAACTACCATAAACACTATTCTGCTTAAAACCCACCAACATTCATGATGTAACCGTAGCATTGTTTAGAATTTTTTTTAAAAAAAAATACAAAGACCGCATTATAAATATAGGGTTTTCTCTTCAGAATTGTATATATGGCCGCATCCCATTGTCAAATTGGATAAAAATATATGTTGGAGCAAGACTTACAGGATAAATTTATAGTATGACTTTCAAAAGAAAAATTAGCTATTAATATACTTTCAGTTGATTTTTTAAAAAAAATAAATAAATCGCCGAATCTTAGTTAACCCATTGAATAAATATTGAGAAACAAAAAAAAAAAAAAAAAAAAAAAAAAAGAAATAGCAGTAGAGAAGAGAAAGAAGAGAGATTTCAGGAATCTACGAAGAGGAAGAAGAAGAAACAATCCCTAGCAAATAACATACATAATTAAACCATTAGCACACACAATAGAACAAATATTAATAAGCATGTAAAAACCTTATAAACTAATGTAGATGATACTGAAACTTCCTCCTGTAACCAAAGCCTTTTAACTAAAAACTCGAAATGTACACAGGCCTCTTTGCTTTATCAGCAATTTCATCTATTTGGGTTGGCAGATCCCTGTAGATATAATGGAAGGATGTGAGGTTTGTGTTCTTCTTTGCATAGCAATAATGATGGCATACACCTTCTCAGATTTTTGGCAGAAGCTACATTACTCCAACAATGCGGAATTTGGCGATATGTTGTTTTTATGTACAGTAGTACGATCTTGTTACTGGGGATTGTTTTGTTCTCTCACCACTGTTTTTACAATTTGTATAACTTCTAACCTTTCTTTTAAGTAACATACCCCTCTCCTTATCAAAAAAAGAAAAACTAAAAATTCGAAATGAACAAAGCCTTCAAGATAAAAGCCACCCAAAATAATTGCTCTGATAAAGAATCTAAACTAGCAATATTCCTAATTTAAATATGAATTTTAATCTATTCAAGCTTTTACATGAAGTAATTTCTCTTGCAGGCTCGCTCGTAACATTTTTTTTTTTTTTTTGATATAAAAACAGACTATGGTGCGTAAGCACGATAGTTACCAAATTTATTAATGAGCAAGAGAATAAAAAGAGGTAATATAGAAGAGAAAAGAAAATCTCCAGCAACAAACAGAATTTAAATTTCAAAAAAAAAGAAATACCTATCACACTAACAATTTTAAAATATTTAAAATTTGAATTTCAAAACAAGAGACGTCCATCATGCGATAAGAAGCAAATCCAATTGTTGGAGGAGATTGTCGAATCAATTTGTTCACCCAGCCCACTTGGATTTATTTCCTCCTCGTCCCGCTTAGTTTGATTCTGACAATCCCTATCTTCGGGTTGACAAACCCCAGTCCCAACATCTTGCGGCCCATTGCTTGAATCCACAAAGGCCAATTCATATTCCATTGCACAATCCAACCCTGTAGTAGACTTTTGTGATTGATCCTGCACAGGTGCAAATGGAAAGATATCCTCATAAAATTGCACATCTCGGGTTACAAAGAAAGTCTGTCTCTCCAAGTCATAAACACGCCATCCTTTGGTCCCGTATGGATATCCCATAAAAGCACACCTCATGGCTTGTTCTCCAAACTTATCAGTGTGCTTCCCATTGGGTTTTGCATAACAAAGACACCCGAAAACACGTAACTGGTCAAAAGTAGGAACCTTTCCAAACAGTACCTCATAGGGGGTTTTCCCTTTATTAGCATTGGTGGGGGTATGATTGATAAGATCAGCAGCAGCAAGAACACATTCACCCCAAAAATGAATAGGCAAGTGTGCTTGGAATCTTAGGGTGCGAGCAACATTTAGGAGATTTCGGTGTTTGTGTTCAACCCTCCCATTTTGTTATGGGATCCCAACACAAGAAGTTTGATGAAAAATCCCATTTTCAACCATGAAATTTTTCAGTTCCCCCATAAACTCGGTTCCTTGGTTGCTTCTAATCTGCTAGACCTGCAAATTAAACTGTGTTTTGACCATAGCATAGGAAGACATCAACATCTCCTTTGCCTCAGTTTTATCCTTAAGTAAATGGACCCAAGTAGCACGACTTTTGTCATCAACAATTGTCAAGAAGTATCTTGTCCCACTGTGTGACTTAGTATGATAAGGTCCCCATAAATTGCAATGAATTAAACTGAAACACCGATCAGCTTTATCGAGACTAACCGGGAAAGAAGTACGGGTTTGCTTTGCCCTATGGCAAATATCACAATAAGTATTTTTATTCTTATCCAAAACAAAACTAAACGAACCTGACAAGTAACTCATTTTACTCTTCGATGGGTGCCCAAGCCTCTTATGCCACAGATCCATCTGACGATCTTGTGCCGTACAAGCCGAGGTCCCAGCCACTCGTCGAAGATGATAGACCCCCTTTCTAAAATCACCCGCTCCAATCAGTGTCTTCGGGTGAGGTCCTGTATCTCGCAAAATATAGGAAAATAAGTGATGATACAACTGAGATCAGTGGTCAATTTTCGGACCGAAATCAAGTTACAATTAAACTCGGGGACATATAGTACATCCTCTAACACAATAAAATTGTTTAGCTTCACTCTCTCAATTTTCTTAACTGGCAAGATTCTACCGTCAGGAATCATCACGGTGTCACTTTCCCGCAGTTCACGAATGCACTCAAAATTGCCGATAAGGGATACACACGTGGTGAGAAGCACCACTGTCAATTATCCATTCATCAAAAAGATGGATCATGGATACATTACGAGACAAAGTCTCATGTACTTGATTGAAAGTGTCGGGCCCAACCAATTGCAGAAGATGCACGATCTGCTCTGTGAATTGTGAAGAAAAAAATGATGATTTTATGTATATATTTTTAAAATTTTATAATAAAATATATATAGATTAAATAATTTAATCTATAATACATGCATAGATTAAATCTAAAACAATCATACATATGACATGAACTAATATGCATGTATGTAAATCTGAAATCTAAAATTCAATAAACATAGATATTATCTATATTATATTTAGATCATATTTAAATATGAATTGAGTTCAAAACTCGATATCTGAGCGTGGATAGCAGATCACCATATCCGCAATCTATGATAGTTGATTCTTCATGATGCTCAGCAGCTGCATATGCATCCGGCCTCCATGAATATCCACACAAAGCCTTTGTGCTTGTTGGGTATAAAATACCCCCAGCCGAAGTTCATGTCAGGAGTGACCCTCCGGGGATTTTACCGATGTCCGATCTTCGTCGACATCTTTCCGAACCTCTCCGGCAGTCGAGCCTCCACAGCATTCCCGAGTTCTGCCGACGGATAAACCCCCATCAGTGTCGACTAGATTCTCCGCGACGGACGAACTCCACCAAAGTTTCCGCGATGGTCAACCACATTCTAGACTTCATCTGAGCTCCTACGGGAGCTGGACTTCTTCTCCAACCGCAGGTAGACTTCATCCGAGCTCCTATGGGAGCCGGACTTCTTCGCCAACCACAGGCAGACTTCATCCGGGCTCCTACAGGAGCCGGACTCCTCCGACTGCAAGCAGACTTCATCCGGGCTCCTACGGGAGCCGGACTCCTTCTCCGACTGCGGGCAGGCTTCATCCGAGCTCCTACGGGAGCCGGACTCCTTCTCCGACTGCAGGCAGACTTCATCCGGGCTCCTACGGGAGCCGGACTCCTTCTCCGACGGTAGGCAGACGGGAGCCGGACTCCTTCTCCGACGGCAGGCAGGCTTCATCCGGGCTCCTACGGGAGCCAGACTCCTTCTCCGACTGCAAGCAGACTTCATCCGGGCTCCTACGGGAGCTGGACTCCTTCTCCGACTGCGGGAAGGCTTCATCCGGGCTCCTACGGGAGTCGGACTCCTTCTCCGACTGCAGGCAGACTTCATCCGGGCTCCTACGGGAGCCGGACTCCTTCTCCGACTGCGGACAGACTTCATCCGAGCTCCTGCGGGAGCCGGACTTCCGTCCTGAACTCCTGTTGCAGGTAGACCTCATCCGAACTCCTACAAGAGCCGGACTCTGAGCTTCTACTGCAGGCTTCGGCTGAGTTTCCTCGACAGATGATCCCCATCCTGGCTTTTATGGAGATCGGACCCTGACCGAACTTCTGTAGCGGACAGGTTCCAGATGAACTCCTACGACACATGGACTCCAGCGGCCGGACCCCTCCAGCGGGTGAACCTCTTCAGCGCCATCTGACATCCACTGTCGGTTGACCCTCTGCCGAATTCTGCGTGAAATCAAACTTCTTCTACAGAAAGCCTCTGACCGAGCCCCTACAGCAAATGGCCCTCGCCTACAGTATTAGCGCCCAAGCGCCCAATGGTAGAAGGCTCGTCAGCAACATCCGAGCTCCCCTCAGACGGATAGCTGCCTATCTCCGCCAGATACCTCAACCGAGCTTCGACCGACAGGCCTGCTCCACTTCCTGCGGTCACCGTAACGGCCACGACTCTGCTCCACTTCCTGCGGTCACAGTAATGGCCACGACTCTGCTCCACCTCCTGCGGCCACAGTAATGGCCACGACTCTGCTCCACTTCCTGCGGCCACAGTAATGGCCACGACTCTGTTCTGCTTCCTGCGACAGATTCCGCGCGGCGCCACCACTCTCTGGCAAGTCGCGATAATGGACACTGATCCACTCCCCGCAACAGGCTCCACGTGGCAGGCCACGGTGATAGCCACGACTCCACTCCACTACTCTTCATAATAAACTCCTCCTGGCCCCGAGCGGCCCACGACCAGGCGGTTATAAACGTCGCTGACAGTCTGTTGCACCCTCCGCCTATAAAAAGGGGACTCCAGATACGTTATTCTCTAAGCCCTAATTTTCTATCTCGAAACTTTGCTAAAATTTCCGTTCGAGCACTCCATTCTTGTTGAGGCAGAGAACTGACTTGAGCGTCGGAGGGTCTTGCCGGGGCACCCCCAACTCCGGTTTAGACTTTCTTTGCAGGTCCCGACGGCGACCGCGACTCCCTCGACTCCAGCTTCTCCGACGCCGGTGGATTTTTGCACCAACAGTGCTCATCGGTCTCCTCGAGAGTGTTAGCTCGCAAAGACATTTTTTGTTGGCTGATCTAAAAGGAACATGAAGAGAATGAAGAACAAGGAGATTTTCTACTTTTTTTCTTGGATCTACGCATCAGATCTCTACGATAGAGATCAAGAGAAGAACTCTTTCTTCTCTATTCTTCCACGTACAAGAGAGACAAGAGAGAACCTCTCTCTCTTCCTTTTTGCGTCATCAAGAAGAACTTTTCTTTTCTAATTTTTCATGATAAAAATTAGATCTAATCTGATTTCTCATGCGGAAAATAATATGAAATCCTAAATCCTAGAAGAATCCAAAAGAGTGACCCAAGAGAAGAATCATTTTTCTCTTTTCTTCTCTTTTTTTTCTCCTTGATCTAGGGCCCTAGAAAGCCCCAAACACCCAACCAGATTTTTTTGATATTTTTTCTCTAAATTTTCATATTAAAAATTAGATCTAATCTATTTTTCATACTAAAAAATATAAAAAAAAAATCAGAAAGAAGAACCCTTTCTTCTTCAAGGCTGTGTACTAGAAAGAAGATCTTTCTTCTTTCTTCTCTTTCTCTCGTTGGGATGAACCTTTCTTCCTTATTTTTATGCTATAAAACCAGCAAAAGGGCCTCTTTTTGATGCCTCGGAACCAACAAGCAAAGGCCATGAAAACCATTTCAAAAATACCTTTGGCGTGGAGGATTAAGATGAGCCTTGGGGGTGTCCAACTCTTGGATGCCCCACCCCCTAAATTTATGGTGACACATAGAAAGGGGGAGGGACACAAAAAATTCACGAGAGAGGGAGGAGAGGGCGTGGATATCTCTCGGTGAAAAGACGGGAGGCATGGGAAATATATAGCACATAGGGTTTGTTAGTTAGTTAGCCAAGTTTGGTTAAGTCCTAGTCCAAATAGGACTCAATTAATTCTTGGTCGAATCCATAACTAACTCTAGGATCAATCCTAACTAATTTAGGAATTAGTTATGACAAACTAACTAATTAGGTCCAAGCCCAATTAGAAAATCAATTAGGCCCTAATATAATTAGAAAGTTACTTAGATTAAAATCCCATCTATGGGAAGTACTTTTTGTTCAATAGAGCTTGATCCAATCAAGCCTATTACCAATAGGATTTGATCCAATCAAACCTAAATCAAATTAAATTGAACCTTATTCAATTAAATTTGATTTGCATCTCTAAAATCAATTAGAACAAACTCTGTTATTTATTAGAGATAGATCCAATCAATCCAAAGCAAACCTAATTGAATCAAATTCAATCAAATTTTATCTAATCCCCATTACTCAATCAAATTGAGCTAATTAACAATCAAATTATTAATTAATTATTTCTTTAATTTACCAACCCTTAGTAAATAATTTATTGCAACCTTTGCATAAAATTAATCATCAATCACATTAATAGTTAAACCCTTCAACGATTCATAATCATCGATCCATTATTTGATCAGACATGTACTTTTATATATGTGACCCCATAGGTTTAAACCTAAGTCGATTGTACAAGAACAATTCCTATACTAATCGATGCAATTATCTAGCAATAGAATCTGACATCCAGATAGGCCAAATGTATGCTTAGCAACACTCTAGAATCTATGTGGATATAGTTATCGTATAATTCATCCCTTTAACTCTCGATGCTGAAGGATGATTTAGGGTTAAACTATCAATCCTAGATGAGTGATCCACATTATGTCTCAACCTCAAAAATTCTGTGACTTCTCACTAGGATTACTCTGATTAGAATTTTATTGAATTGAAATATAGTGATGCATTATCTCCAAATTTTTTTAGAGTAGTCAATCCCATCTTGACTCGTACTCAGATTTTACAAGTACTTGACTGTATCCACAAACTTTCCAACATTGAGTTAGAAATTCAGATAGTCTGACATCAAAGTACAGTAAGTTGCTTGCAAGTCACCGAGATAACTTCAGATCAGAGGGATACTTATACCCATATCCCATCAGAGCAACCCTTGACAGCGGAGTACTCTGGAGTTGGTCACGCTCAGTGAAACATACTTTTACATTTCATCCGTATACCATATCTGTTTCACCACACATCTTGGTTAAGAGAATAACCAACTAATATGGCATATAACGATCTATACTTGATATAATTATCATCCCTATAACAATTGTATAATTTGATTGCGAGTAGAATTTAAGAACTATACGATAAATCTTCCTTTATCATTTTGGAAGTAGCTCTAAGGACTTCATCATAACACAGGAGTTCTATTTAGAAAGATGTATACCTTATGATGAATCTGTCGGATAACTTTTATTAATTTATAATTCATATATATATATATATGTATGGAGTACAATCATCTACAACTTAGATAATTGACTTTAGGACATATTTTTCAACAACTCTCACTTGGACTAAAATCAATCAGATCGGTATTGAATATCCATCTTCCATTTTTAATCATCGAACTCATTAGATCCAATTGCTCTAGTCAATGGGCTGGACAAGTTTTTCTTTCGATCAATCTTTTTAAGATCGACTTTATCTCGATCTTATCAATCAAGGTAATAGCGATGCAGAAAGTATTTAGTTCTCAGATGGAACATCGGTTCTTCAGATTGAGCTATGGCTCCTGTATTACTGTCAATGCAGAAGGACTGGACCATCAACAAAGGATGCCACTCCAAGCTTTCTAATAAACTTTCATAACTAAACAACTTCTTTACCAGTATCAAATATCGTAAAGAACTCCATATCGTAAATAAAATTGACAACTAAATATCGCATAGAACCTTTTCCAGCATGTCGCTCCTCTTTTTAGGATAAAAATATAACATAATACAACTTTATCATTTCGATCCTACTAGAAACTGAAATCTATATTCTATAAATTTTAAGTCAGATTCTCCATAAATGAGCTACTTGTCCTTAGTATTTCATAAATACTTAAGGATGGTTCTCATAACTTTCTAAATTTTTATGGAGAATAAAGATGACAATTAAGCTTTTATTCCATGTAATGTAGGGATGTCATTTTTGATTAAGAAAATTTTATCCCAAACAATACAAAGAATACTATTATAGAACTATTAGCCCATTTATACATACAGAATTCTGCTTTATTTTCAATGAAGCCATACATTCAAAACATATGTTCCGACTTCGAGAAGCTTAATTCAATCTGAAAGGACTTGAGGATTGTTTAAAAAAAAATATCTCGTCATAGTCAACATCATAACTTTGATGAAATCTCTTGACAACTAGACAGAATTAATAGGTCTCCACTTTTCCATCCACACCTCTTATCTATCTAAAATCCACTTACAGCCTATGGATCTTATCCCTTCAGGTGAATCAACGAATGTCCATACATCATCGATCTTCATGGACTTCATTTTAGATTTAATAGCTCTAAGCCACTTCTCAAAGTTAGATCCCTGTATAGTATCCGTATGGAAGATCAAATCTCTATCCCGAACTTAAAAATCAAAGTATCTATTCGGCTGACACGGTACTCTACCGATCTACTCAAGGATGCCTTTACATCGGGCTCCAGATTTGATCTAATCAGCTCTAGTTCTGTTGGATCATGTGTCAGTGTCGGTTCCTCTATCTGTCAAGCTTTACCAAGCTTGTTCTTAACAACATCAGTTTCTTCATCAAAATTTTTTTTTTGCAAAAAGAATGCCTTAAAATTTACGAACATCTTATCTCTATTAAGAAGGTAGAAAGAATATCTCTAATTTTTTTGAATATCCTAAAACAATATTTATCAGATCAAAATTCAAGCTAGTCGATTTGTAAATATTTCACATAAGCTCGACACTCCAGATCCTAAGATAAGAGAGCATCGAATTATCTAAGTTCATATCTCATATGATGATTTAGTGATCGATTTGCTCAGAATGTTCTTGAGCATATATCAAGTAGTCTCTAAAATATAACTTCAAATAGACCAGCAAATCCACAGTGGACCGAACCATGTCTAACAAAGTTCGATTTCTCCTTTCATACATCCTTTTAAACTATGGTGTCTCAAGAGATGTTCATAGAGAGAAAATCTAATTCTCTTCTAGATATGTCAAAAGCTTACTGTAAAGATATTCACTTCATCAGTCTAACTGATGAGTTCTAATACTCTTTGTAGTTTATTTTTCTACCTCATTATGGAATCGTTTGAATAGTTCAACCGATTCAGACTTATACTTTATAAGCAAAACGCACCCATATCAAGATAGGTCATCTAAGATTTTAATAAAGTAGTAAAGCCCTCTTTTGGCACTTATGTTCATGAGTGTAAATACATCAATATGTATCAAACTCAGAATATTACTTGCTCATTCACCCTTTTTAATAAAAGGTGATTAAGTCAACTATGTTAAAGGTAGGTTTCAGTAACATTATCTAATCTATGTCAAAGTTAGACATGTATTTTACACTGAGTTTATGCCTTTTTCAATTTATCCACTCATTATTGTAGCATCATTCACAATGATATCACAATAATCATTCTTATTGATATCATTAATAAGATTGGACAATAGTGACAATCACTTAAAATGACATCGTTATGATTGAAAACAAATTCAATGATTTCTAATGTTAGGATTGGAATAGACTTCTATATCTTACATTCAGGAGTCTCTTGCCGTTTTCAAACATTCTACTATCCTGAAGTCTTTGCAACTAATTACAAACATGACTTACACTATCAGTATCCAATACTCAGGTAGTAGTACCACAAATAAAAAAAATTTTAAGAAGTTATCATATAACTATCTTGATCAGCAATCATTTTCTAATTTCTCTTTTAGACTTGTTTGGATCAAGGAAACCAAAATATCGAGGATAATTCCTCTTCCAATGATCCAGCTTCTTCCAAAGAAGTATTCTGTTTGATTGTGGTTAGCCTTAGACTTCTTGATCAATTCAGACTCAAGGACCATGCTTAACTTCTGACACTGCCTATTGAAGTTAGGTCCAATAACATTGTCACTGTCTAACAATGGATAGAGAAACAATATTCTAGCCATTTTTGAAAAAAAAATAATTGATCTATTAGTATATAAACTATTTTAAACCTAAAGACTTGGATTTTAGTCTAAAGATTCTTCTACTATTTTATATGAATTGGTAGCCTCTATCTCCAATTCAAAAAATTATTTTAATTTCTTAGTGGGTATTAGAATCCACATAGACTGCATACGGGCCCGAAGAAGGCTCGACTAACCCATATGCATCTATGGATAGATTCTTAACCAATTATTTTTTTAAATAATTTTTAATAATTTATTTCTCTTCAGGTTTTATTTCAGTAGGCTAAGGAGCTCTACTAAAAGTCCCGATTAGGTCCAACCATTAACATGAACATACTCAATGATTCTAATTAATGAATCAGATTCGAGAAAGACTCGACTAACCTGACCACCATCAAAGAGACTCAACTGAGTCATCATATGATGAATAATAATTCTATCATTTAGAGAAACACCAAACGGATGGCGTCTGCAATGTCAATCTGAAGTAATGGACCCATTATCATTCACCTTAATGGGAGGCTATGATCTAGTTATCCCTATAACTAACTCATTTTATTGATCTAATAATTTAGAAGATTTGATTAAATCTTTTAGAAGATATCAATCAACTTGTAAGTCATAAATTCTTTCACTGATTTCATCAAGTTATGAAAAGGACTAGAGACTAGCTTATCCAACCGGCAAGTCATAAATCCTTCCACTGACTTGAATAAGTTATGAGAAGAATTGAGACAAGTCGGTCCAGGGTACCTAAATCAGTCATACTAATTAATCTTAATGACATGGATCAACTCGAGTCACCTAGCAATCTAATCAGCCCAATGACTCGGGCTCAACCTTTGAGCCACAATCAAAGTCCATTTAGTTTAATCAAAGATATGAACTCGATCTGCTACAACTATTATGTTTGATCTAGAGTATCCTTGATCTAATCTAAATCAACTATTGGTTAGATTTGATCAACTACTCTTTTTAGTCTATTAAGCTTTTGATTCTAACCTTGGGTCTAATCTAATTAAAAGGATCTGATTTGAGCTAAACTATGCCCCATGTTTTATGCAATGTCATTAGATCTTTAATCATAATTCTAGATCTAAAATATATTTCTTAATTCTTAATTAAGTATAGCATTAACATGGGTTAAAATTATTAATTAAAATCATTTTAATTTTATAAAATAATTTTATATCATTTTATATAAAATTTTTTGTTCTAAAAACTAAGTCAGCTCACCCCTATACTAAGTCGGCTCACTTCAGTGGGTCGACCAAGTCTGATATTTAATCGACTAACTGATCATGAACAGTAACTATTACTGTTCGACCTGAGATAACTGGATTGGCTCAGTCAATATTGAATCGACTAAACTATGAGACTGGGTTAACTAAGTTCAAAACTGAGTCGGCTCAGTTGGCATGCCAGCAGGTATCATATAGTTTTAGATCTAAAAATTTTTACATAAACTAAAATAAAATCAATCATAATAAATTTTTAGATCATATCTAAATATTTTATGATTTTAAATTTTATTTTTTATGATTAAAATAATTTTAATCATATAGATTAGATATTTTACTTTTCATATAATTCAAGCTTTGTATCACATACAACAAATCTTAGGGTTTCAACATCTAGAATTTTATAGAAAAGTACTTCCTTTTGTATTTTTCTTCATAGGATTAAATCACATGGCACCCCTATACGCCATAAAAGCATCTTATCATATAGCAAGAGAGGGTCTTTAAAATTTTTTTGCTGCTATGATCGGACAGCTTGGTGATCAATCCAATCCAAGTATTTGCTAATCGGATATCTAATCTACTCATATATTATATATGCAAAAATTTAGATCTAATCTAAATTATATTAGATCTGATTTTTATATTAGAGCATATCTAAAATCAAATCATAACATATCCCATGTATTACTAAATTTAGATTTCATCTCTACATGCATATATATTTATGTCATAATGAACCTGACTCTGATACCAGTTCAAGAAAAATATGATGATTTTGTGCATGTATTTTTAAAATTTTACAGCAGAATATACATAGATTAAATAATTTAATATACAATGCTTGCATAGATCTAATCTAAAACTATTATATAGGATCTATGATATGAACTAATATGCATATATGTAAATCTGAAATTTAAAATTCAACAAATATAGATTTTATCTATATTATATTTAAAATATATCTAAATATGAATTGAGTTCAAAACTCGATATCTGAGTATGAGTAGCAGATCACTACATCCGAAATCTATGATAGTTGGTTCTTCGTGATGCTCAGCAGTTGCACGCGTGTTCGGTCTTTAAGAATATCTACACGAAGTTCTTGTGCTGATCGATCTTTTCGGGAGTGCTAGCTCACGAAGACACCTTTTGTTGGATGATCTAAGAGGAATATGAAGAGAATGAAGAATAAGGAGATTTTTTTTTTTCTACATCTATGTATCAGATCTCTACGATAGAGATCAAGAGAATAACCATTTCTTCTCTATTCTTGCACGCATAAGAGAGAACCTTTCTCTCTTCCTTTTTGCACCATTAAGAAGAATTTTTTTCTCTAATTTTTTATGATAAAAATCAGATCTAATCTAATTTTTTGTATAAAAAATTATATAAAATCCTAAATCCTAAAAAAATCTAAAAGAGAGACTTAAGAGAAGAACCATGCTTCTCTTTTCTTCTTCCATTTTCTCTTTGATCTAGAGACCTAGGAAGCCCCAAACATCCAATCAGATTTTTCTAGTATTTTTTTTCTAAATTTTTATGTTAAAAATCAGATCTAATCTATTTTTTATTTAAAAAAAATTAAAAAAAATCAGAAAAAAGAACTCCTTCTTCTTCAAGGCTGCACACTAGAAAGAAGATTTTTCTTCTTTCTTCTCTTCCTCTTATTGGAATGAACCTTTCTTCCCTATTTTTCTATTATAAAACTAGCAAGAGGGCCTCTCTTTGATGCCTTGGAACCAGCAAGCAAAGGTCATGAAAATTCTTTCAAAAAAGCCCATGGTGTGGAGGATTAGGATGAGCCTTGGGGGCGTCCAACTCTTGGATGCCCCACCTAAATTTATGGCGACACATAGAAAGGGGGAGTTGGATGCCCCACCCCTAAATTTATGGCGACACATAGAAAGGGGGAGGGATGTGAAAAATTCATGAGAGAGGGAGGAGCGGGCGTGGATATCTCTCGGTAAAAAGATGAGAGGTGTGGGGAATATATAGCACATGGGGTTTGTTAGTTAGTTAGCCAAGTTTGGTTGAGTCCTAGTCCAAATAGGACTCAATTAATTCTTGGTCAAATCCATAACAAACTCTAGGATCAATCCTAACCAATTTAGAAATTAGTTATAAGAAACTAACTAATTAGATTTTAGTCCAATTAGGAAACCAATTAGGCCCTAATCTAATTAGAAAATTAGTTAGATTAATACTCCATCTATGAGAAGCACTTTTTGTTCAATAGGGCTTGATCCAATTAAGCATATTATCCCATAGGATTTGATCCAATTAAGCTTAAATCAAATTAAATTGAATCTTATTCAATTAAATTTAATTTGCATCCCTAAGATCAATTGGAACAAGCCCTATTATCCATTAGGACTGGATCCAATCAATCCAAAACAAACCTAATTGAATCCAATTCAATTAGATTTGATCCAATGCCCATTGCTCAATCAAATTAAGTCAATTAATAATTAAATTATTAATTAATTATTTTTTTAATTTATTAATCTTTAGTAAATAATTTATTGCAACTTTTGCACAGGGATAATCATCAATCATATTGATAGTTAAATCCTTCAACGATTCATAATCGTCAATTAACCATTTATTAGATAGGTACTTCTATATGTGTGACCCTATAGGTTCGAATCTAAACCGGCAGTACAAGAATAATTTCTGTACTAATCGATGTAATTATCTAGTAATGAGATTCGACGTTCGGATAGGCCGAATGTATACTCAGCAACACTCTAGAACCTACATGGATATAGTTATTGTATAATTCATTTATTTGACTCTCGATGCTCAAGGACGACTTAGGGTTAAACTGTCAACCCTAGATGAGTGGTCCACATTGTGTCTCCACATTAAAAATTCTGTGGCTTCTCACTGGGACTACTCTGACCAGAGTTTTGCTGAATTGAAACAAAGTAATGTATCATCTCTAATTTTACTTGGAACAATCAATTCCATCTTGACTCGCACTCAGATTTTATAAGTACTTGACTGTATCCAGAAATCTTCCATCATCAAATTAAAAATTTGGATTGTCCAGCATCAAAGTATAATGAGTTGCTTGTAAGTCACTGAGGTAGCCTCAAGTTAGAGGGACACTTATATCCATATCCCATCAGAGCAACCCTTGACAGCAGAGTGTTTCGCAGTTGGTCACACTCAGTGAACGTACTCCTATATTTCATCCGTATGCCATATTTGTGTCACCACACGCTTTAGTTAAAAGGACAACCAACTAATATAACACACAACGACCTACACTCGATACAATTATCATTCTTATAATAATTGTATTATTTGGTCGCGAGTAGGATTTAAGAACTACACGATAAATCCTCCTTTATCATTTTGGAAGTAGCTTTAAGGACTTCATCATAATACAGGAGTTCTATTTGAGAAGATGTATACCTTATGATGAATCTATCAGATAACTTTTATCAATTTATAATTTATATATATGTATGGAGCACAATCATCTATAATTTGGATGATTGGCTTCAAAACACATTTCCCAATAAATTATTGCAGCAAGTTATTCTCCATGGAAGCCGTCTGATTTGATTGTACGATATTAGCAACATGTTTTCCTTTTCCTCCTATTTGCCGCCCCTGCCTCGAACTTTTGCGCTGCCCTCGATCCGATGGGTAGCCCATGATTTCATAGCATCTGGATTTGTGATGCCCGATTCGCTTGCAGTGCTCACACACCAGTTGTTGCCTTCCTCCCTGCTGCACTTTTCCTTTTGCAACGAAGGCTGCCGCCTCCATTCGACCCTCTCGTCCCGCGGTCATTTGCCCGTGCTTCTCGTCCCTGGTAATGTGTGAGAGAGTTTTGTTAAGAGGCGGTAATTCATCCTGTGCCAACAGAAAAGAACAGGCAGTGGAGTGTTCAGCATTGAGTCCCATGAGAAATTTCAGCACTTTCTCTTCCTCACGTTCCTTCGTGATTTCCTTGGAGGCTGAATAGGTACACTTTGACACCTTAGAATAGGCATCCAGTTCCTCCCATAAGTGCTGGAGTTTGTCGTAATAGGCATGAACTGAGAGACCCTCTTGCGTCAAGTTGTAGAGATCCCTCTTCAAGGGTTAACCAGATTTGCCGAGCACTCTGTACATAGATGATACCTTGTGCAATATCCGGTTCACATGCGTTTTGCAGCATTACACCTGACCCAGGCTCCCAGATTCGGATCACCATCTGTGGGTCTTTTGACGGAACCGTCGACAAAACCAAGCTTGTTCTTGGCACTCGAAGCATTGGTTATTAATCTTGACCAAAACTGGTGGTTATCTCCATTGAGGAGATGAGACACCAAAACACACTGCTCATGCTCTCCGTCGGGCTTATATAGTAAACCGAACTTGGATCAGTTGAAGCAGCAACAATGGACTTGTCCTTGCCGTCACCCATCGAACTTAGAGAAACAATGCTGGAATCGATCTTCAAAAATACTTGCTTGTCTCAAGCAAGCTCTGATACCATGAAAAATTCAGAGCATAAAGAAAAATAAAGCTGTAGATGAAATGACGTAAATGTTATTCACAAAACATCTCTATACAGCATACCCTCTCTTATAGGAGCTAGTTCTCCAAAAATAAAAATAGAAAATTACAATCAGGCAACCATTAGGCTACAATCAAGCTAGCAAATATTGACTGAATCAATTAGGCTACAATCAAGCTCGCAAATATTGACTGAATACAGGTTTCCATATACAAAGATACAATGCATCTCAATAATATTTTATTAAGGTATCGTTTAGTATCATTTCCTGTTTTTGGTTTTCTGTTTTTAAAAAATCAAAAACTGTTTCTATTTTTTTGTATTGTGTTTTTTAAAACTTATTTAAAAACTCTTTTTTCTTTCCATCTCTTCCCTCCAAAATATGGGGGAATCCACCCTCCTCCTACTCCCCATCATTTTTTGCCTCCTCTCCATTTCCTTGTCCACTCAGGTGCTCGATCTGCTTGTCGTAGCGAGAGCGGAAGGAGATGACGCCGGAGATGAATCGACAAACTTGGCGGCGTGGGAGTGGTTGTCGAAGAAGAAGTCGAGGCCACAATCGTTCTCGATGATACGGAGGGCACGGGCGGCGATGCCGTGGTGGAGGATGAGCTGTTGGAGGAAGAAGAAGGTGCAGCGGTGGGCGATGTGCTGGCGATGCTGGACGGCGGCGAGCCGCTGGTCAGGGTCGGGGTGGGCGCAGAAGCAGGGGTAGAGCTGGTAGTGGACGGTGAGGTCGATGAGGTGGGATTGCTCGAGGATGGCACCACAAAGGACCTCGCGTCGGACGCTGGGCTTGAGGTGGAGGCCCTTGGAGTGGGGGTTGGTCCAGGCGAGAAGTTTGGGTGAGGGGCTTGCTGAGGCGGCGGAGGTTGAAAGCGAGGAGCTCCTTGGACTCGGGGTTGGCGGAGACCCAGATGTGTAGGGAGTGGAGGTATCTGCACCACTTGGGGCAATGGATGATGGTGGCATGGCGGGGGAGGCCCTTGGTGATGTCGACATAGGAGTGGAGGCAGCGTATGCACATGATGTTCGGGCTGGGGCCATTTCCACGATGACATCCTCTGCTTTTAAGTGCGAAAAAAAAAAATAAAAACATAAAATCACTTTTAAGCATTTAGGAAAACAGCCAGCATATTTTTTTTAATGCTACATTAATTAAAAAATGCTGCTCTCAATCAAACACATTTATTTATTTTTAGATAAAAAATGAAAAATCAAAAATCACAATGATACCAAACGAGCCATCAGCTTTGTAACCTGAAGGCATGGAGCATATCTGATGTGGCACTTCTATATAAATCGATATTGTTCAATTAGGATTGGTCAAAAGACCGATGAATTTATATTATGATTGCATCATCTAATCATTGCGACGCTACAGCTGTTCCCAGCTGTTGGGATATACCGACCGACTCCATCCGACCGACCGACTTCATTCGACCGACCAATTCCGCCCGACCGACGGTGGGCGACACCGACAGCGACTACCGACTGTGCCCCGACCGGAGCGGATTGGCCTAACGAGCCTACGTCGCCTCCGATCGCCTGAGAGCCGACCCTCCGTCGCCGACTTCCTATCGGGTGGGACACCGCCGACTCACCATCAGTTTGGATGACTGACGTCCCACCTCTACAGGCCCTCCTAGACGCCGAATGAGCGGCATGGGCTGCAGTCCCATCAGGTAAACGCCGTACGAACGTCAAGGGGCATTGTCCTGCCAGGAAGCCTGGGGCACTATCCTGCTAAGGACGTGAATTAATTCTTAGGACCTGTCAGCTTTGTCAACGACGTGACAACCTCCGATGATTTGACAACTCTCCAGTTGTCTACATCACCGACGGTGAGGCCATACCACCTCCTACTATAAATCAGGGAAGGCAACAGCGCTACAGGTCTCTTCGGAAAAACTCTCAAGCTCCCCCCCTCTCTCTCTCCCTCTCTCTCTCTCGTAGAGCTCCTTGTCTCCTTTTCACTGTTGCCCAGTCTCCTCTCTGACTTGACCGTCGGAGGGTCCCCGCCGGAGCCGCCTCCGGTCAGCGTGGACTTTCTTTTGCAGGTGCTCGTTCCCGGCGACCAGGCGACGAGGGGATTGGCCACAACAGATTGACGCACCAGGAAGGGGGAAAGGGCATAACGGTACATTATCCCCACAAAATTCGAGATGACAAAGATAAGAGCTCAACGATCGAGGGTCACTGGATCGGTGAGGCACTCTTCCCGTCGGAAAGAGGCCTCCCCTCCACCCTCCATGGCGGAACCCAGCTCTCTGCGTCCTGCAGTGACCACGGAGGCACAGATCGCGGCAATAGTTCGGCAGATGACTGTGCTGACAGACGCGGTCAAAAGCCTTCAGCAACAATCGATCTGGCTGCCTCCTTCGTCGGGCGAGCAACCGGCGGCACGTCCGATACCCTCCAGGAGCAGCCGCCGATGCCCGCACCGATCGCCGTCGCCTTCTCCAGAGCCCCTGTCACGCCGCTCCTATCGGGAGGAGGAGGAGCGCCCACGGCATGACGCCCGTCGGTCTTGACGGCCCTCCCCTTCCCAGCTGGAACGAGCAAGGAAGGAGAAGCGACCGCGAATGCCATCCACCTCTCTCTCGGACTCTTCTGGAGACTCCACTCCTGGGGTCTCCCAGCACCGACGGATCGACGATTACGAACGCAGGTTCGACGAGATCGACCGTTGGCTTGCCCAATTGCAGGTGGATGAGCAGAAGTCTTCGAACGACGTTGACTTCCAGACCGCCCAACCTCTCTCCCGACTCATCCTTGACGAACCGATCCCCAGTCGGTTCAAGATGCCGCACGTGGAGCCCTACGACGGCTCCACCGACCCAATCGACCACTTGGAGGGCTACAGAGCTCTCATGACGATCCAAGGGGCAACCGACGCTCTCCTTTGCATCAGCTTCCCCACCACGCTACGCAAAGCTGTCAGGGCCTGATACTCCGATCTTCGATCAGAAAGTATTCACTCCTTTGGACAGCTTGAGCACTCCTTCGTGGCCCACTTCAGCACCAGCCGAAAGCCGCCCCGAACATGGGACAGCCTTTTCTCTTTTAAACAAGGAGAAAATGAGATGCTCTGACACTTCGTGGTGCGATTCAACGCGGCCACACTCGAGGTTCGGGACCTCAATGAGGACATGGCCGTCTCGGCCATGAAGCGCGGGCTGAGGGCGTCCCGGTTCACCTACTCCCTGGATAAAACCCTCCCCCGAACGTACGCTGAGCTGCTGGAGCACGCATACAAGTACATGCGCGCGGACGAGGGAGCTTCCGACCGACGTCTGGCCGAGCCCAAAGGCCCGAAGGAGAAGCAGAGGAAGGGTCGGGACCCTGCTGTGCCTAGCAGGCCCCCGATCGATAGTCAGGTCTCACCCCCACGACGGAACCAGGGGTCACCCCGACGGTGGAGTCTAAGGCCGACACACCCCAGGTATGATTCCTACACTCCCCTCTCTGCTCCTCGTGCGCAGATTTTGATGGAAATCGAAGGGGAAGAGTACCTACGACGGCCTCCGCCTCTGAAAGCAAAGGGCCTCGACCGGCGAAAATACTGTCGATTCCACTGGAGCCACGGCCACAATATCGAGCAATGCATTCAACTTAAGGATGAAATCGAAGCTCTCATCCGTCGGGGATATCTCGATAAATTTCGGGGAAACCCGCCGACCCAACCAGTTGCCGACCGACGACCCCAGCCGATTGAAGAAGCGACTAATAACCGACCTACGACCGGGGTCATCAATATGATTTTCAAATGGCTGGGCCCGGGGACGTCTGCTGGAGGGGAGCCGACGAAGAAGCTACGCCCGGACGATGTAATTATTTTTACAGAAGAAGATGTTCGGGGCATCCAAACCCCCCATGATGACGCTGTTGTTGTCTCGGCAATAATAGCGAATTACGATGTAAAAAGAATCTTTGTAGATAATAGAAGTTCAACGAACGTTTTGTTTTACTCGACCTTCTCCCGGATGCGACTATCGACCGACCGACTCAAAGAATCTCTACGCCCCTGATAGGCTTTGCTGGAGATGCTGTTACGGTGGAAGGAGAGGTCACCCTGCCTGTGACGATTGGAGCCGAACCACGACAAAGCACAGTCCACCTGACTTTTGCGGTCGTCCAAGTACCCTCGGCCTACAATGCCATACTTGGAAGACCTGGACAAAATGCCCTTAAGGCGATAGTTTCGACGTATCATCTCCTGGTTCGGTTTCCGATCAAAAACGACATCGGGGAGATGCACAGAGATCAACACCTCGCCCGTCGATGCTTTCAGATCTCTGCTCGAAGCGACGAATCGAGGGGCCCCCTGACGGTCGACAAGCTGGACCAATGGGAAGAAGAAGAGAGGGGCGAGCCGGTCGATCAGGTCATTCCCATCGTGATAGCGGGAAACCCCGACCAAAAGGTGTGGGTCGGGTCTCAATTACCCGACCCGAGCGACGATATTTGGCAGAGCTACTAAAGGCAAATACCGACGTATTCGCTTGGTCGGCGGTGGATATATCGGGAATTCCCCAGAGACGATGACCCACCGACTCAACATCGACCCAGTGATGAGGCCAGTAAGGCAGAAGAAAAGGTCTTTCGCTCCAGAAAGACAGAAGGCCATTGACGAGGAGGTGGATAAGCTACTCGAGGCAGGCTTCATCAGGGAGACCACCTATCCCGATTGGCTCACCAACGTCGTAATGGTGAAAAAAGCCAACGAAAAGTGGAGGATCTGCATCGACTACACCGACTTGAATCGGGCCTGTCCAAAGGACAGCTTCCTACTTCCGAAGATCGACCAGCTGGTGGATGCGACGTCCGGTTATCGACTGCTCAGCTTTATGGATGCTTTTGCAGGGTACAATCAAATCCGAATGATGCCCGAAGATGAGGAACACACCACCTTCATGACCGCCAAGGCCTCTACTGCTACAGAGTAATACCTTTCGGACTGAAGAACGCTGGCGCCACCTACCAACGAGTAGTCAACAAGGTCTTTAAAGACCAGATCGGGCGCAACATGAAAGTATATGTCGACGACATGCTGGTGAAAAGTCTGTAAATTTCAGATCATGTGCGGGATCTCGAGGAAACCTTCCGCACTCTACGACGACACCGAATGAAGCTGAACCCGACTAAGTGCGCCTTCAGAGTGACCTCAGAGAAGTTCCTTGGGTTCCTCGTTTCGCAATGGAGAATTGAGGCCAACCCCGAGAAGATCAAGGCCATCGTCGATATGCGACATCCAGACACCAAGAAGGAGGTACAGCGGCTCAATGGAAGGATCATCGCGCTCAGCCGATTCATTTCTCGATCGGCTGAGAGATGTCTCCCGTTCTTCAAAACCCTGCGACAAGCCAAGCATTTCTCTTGGCCGGACGAGTGCTGACAAGCCTTTGAAAAATTGAAGAAATACCTAGCTTCTCCGCCGCTCCTTGTAAGACCAGAGGTCGGGGAGATCCTGTATCTTTACCTGGCTACCTCCCCGGAGGCAGTTAGTTTGGTGCTCGTCTGAGAGAATGAGAACCGAGTTCACCAACCGATATATTATGTCAGCAAAGTGCTTCATGAAGCTGAGACTCGGTACTCGAAGGCAGAGAAAATGATTTTCGCTCTGGTCATTTCAGCACAGTGACTCCGTCCGAACTTCCAGGCACACGCTATCGTGGTCCTCACCGACCAACCCCTGAGAGCCATCTTGCACCGCCCTGACACATCGGGACGGCTGGCGAAGTGGGCTGTGAGACTGAGCGAATTCGACATCCAATACCGGCCGCGACCTGCTCTCAAAGCTCAGGTTCTGGCCGACTTTATCGCTGAATGCCCGACGACCGACCTACCGTCGGGGGAGGGGCGCCCCGTGGAGGTCGGGACCTCCGACTGTGACCCCGATTCGGCCTGGGTGTTGCATATCGATGGAGCTTCCAGCGCTCAAGGGAGCGGGCTGGTTTCCTGCTCACCAACTCGGAAGGAGTGGTTACCGAGCACGCCCTCCGATTCGGCTTCAAGGCCTCCAACAATCAGGTCGAGTATGTGGCGCTCGTCGCGGGCTTGAAATTGGCATTGGAGCTCGGGGTCGACCGACTCAAAGTCTTCTCCAACTCCCAACTGATCATTGGGCAAATCAGAGGCGAGTTCGAAACGCGGGATCCGACCATGGCCAAATACCGCCAAAAAGTAAGAGATCTCGTGGCGCCCTTCAAGTACTTCGAGATCTCCCATATCTCCAGGGTAGAAAATGCTCGGGCTGATGTGCTCTCCAGACTCGCGACATCCGACTATGGCACCTTGGGCCGAACGTTTGTGGAAAGTCTTGAACGGTCGAGCGTCGACCAGGTCGAAGAGGTGCTGCAATTGGCGGCAGGGCCGAGCTGGATGGATCCGATCGCTCAGTACCTGACCGACGGATCTACCCCCGAAGACCCTGCGGAAGCCAAGCGACTCCGGTGGGCGACTTCCCAATATGTGATGATCGACGGACGACTATACAAAAAGTCGTTCTCCCTTCCCCTGCTGAAGTGCCTGGGGCCGACCAACGCAGACTATGCCCTTAGGAAAGTACATGAAGGAATCTGTGGCGATCACTTGGGGGGCAAGTCCTTAGCTTACAAAGTCCTGCGACAGGGCTACTACTGGCCCACTATGAAGAAGGACGTCGTCGAGTTGGTTCGGAGGTGCGAACCGTGCCAAAGATATGCCAACATACAACACCGACCCGCCAGCCAGCTTGCTCCGATCATCGCCCCGTGGCCCTTCGCCCAGTGGGGAATCGACATACTCGGACCTTTTCCTCCGGCATCCGGACAACAAAAATTCATCGTCGTCGCGATCGACTACTTTACTAAGTGGGTAGAGGCTGAACCCTTAGCACAAATCATTAAGCGAAAGATGGAGGACTTCATACGAAAGTCCATCATTTTTCGGTTCGGACTGCCAAACACCATCGTTACCGACAATAGGCGACAGTTCGACAATCAGGACTTCAGAGACTTCTATGCAAGATTTCAAATCATGCACCGACTGACCTCGGTCGGGCATCCACAATCCAACGGTGAGGTCGAGGTGACCAACCGGACCATACTGCATGGCTCAAAACCCGACTGAATGAAGCCAAGGTTCTCTGGGTCGAGGAGCTGAACTCCATCCTGTGGGCGTACCGGACGACACCCCGGGTCCCGACCGGGGAATCGCCTTTCAGCCTGACCTATGGAACGGAGGCCATGATCCCGCTGGAGATCGGGTTACCATCGACCAGGGTTGAGCAGTATCGAGAGCCGGACAACTCCAAGTGTCGGAGAGCCGACTTGGACCTCTTACCCGAGCTCCGATGCGAGGCACAACTTCATATGGCTTTCTACCGATAAAAGGTGGCCTCATATTACAACGCCAGGGTGAAGCCGAAGCTCTTCCGACCTGGAGATCTGGTCTTGAGAAAGGCGGAGGTCTCGAAACCCTTGGATCGAAAAAAATTATCTCCAAACTGGGAGGGACCCTACAGGGTAGCCGACACCTACAGATGAGAGCTTATCGATTGGAGACCCTAGAAGGGACGGCCATCCCACGGACATGGAACGCTGACAATCTGAGGATGTACTATCAGTGAACTCTGTATCTCGCTCACTTGGAATGCGATCTCAGTTTTAAACTTCAAAGTCTGGAACTTCGACTTAACATTCCACTGAGGGCCGTCGGGTCGGTCGCCAACGGTGCGACGGATGCTTAAAGGACCAGCGCATCCGCGACAACGGGAGTTACACTCCTTCTGCATTTGAAACTCTTGGCCAAAACGATCGAGCGGAACGATCGGCCAACTTGCCGACCCTGCTCCGGTCGGAAAAGGCAAAGCGCCAACGCAACCGACGTCGCGTTCGTGACTTACCGACCGGATCGAGATCGGTCGAAGGATATTCGACTTGCCACCATTTATCGCACGGTGCGACACAAACACGTCACTTTCCTGACCAAACACGTCGACGTTGTATGACGATGTGTCAGTCGCAATCCGACCGATCCCATCGGACGACATTGGGGTCATCAGGGTGCGCCTGAAGGTCGGTCGACCTTCGTCCCCACAAACGACCTCCGACTCCTCTGGCACGACCGACTCAAATGGACTCATGCCTGGAAGTCGGTCGACCCCCGACTCATACCAAGACGACGTATGTTCGACTCTGGCGTTCGATTTACGACCTAACGACGGGCGTTCGGTTCGGGTCCTAGGTCGGGCGGTCGGAGTTCGTCTTGCTTACCTATGACGTACTACCGACTATCTCGACTAACAACCTGGGATGTCGTTGAGTGTCCTAATGGGTACGTCGGGACTGGACTCTCTGACCTTACGACCCCACGACTACAAGTACATCCTGACAGGCAAGAAAAAAAAGTTGAAAAGGAAATCAGAAATTCCTTAAGTCCATTTAAGTTTACAAAATCGGGTCGAAGCCCGGTTACAAGTGCGCAAAGGAAAACAAAAAACAACAAAGGAAGATAAGGCCGCGATCATCCTTCGGAGTCAATCTCTTCGACTGATGAAAGCTCGAGGATGACCGGTGTATCCACAATGATCGGCACTAGGTCGACGGCCAGCGCTGGATGACGGTCGGTGCTGGATCGACGGTCGGTGCCGGGTCGACGGTTGGCGCTGGATCATGGGTCGGAGCCTGGTCAGGAGTCAGGACTGTCTCTCCTTCGGCGATCTGCTCTAGGACGGCCTCTCCCACCGCAGCGGCGTCTCCCGACGACTGGTTGGCCATATCTTCCGTAGCTTGGTCCTCGACCCCCGGTGGAATGATACCGCTGAGGTCCAGCTTCGGGTACAGGGCTTGGACTGCATCCCGATCGTCTTCGTACCCCACCCGATACGACGCAAAGCCGGTCTCCAGCAGCTCCTCCCGATACCTGTCGGAGCCACGGAAGTCATCCACCGCCCGACTCAGTGACTCCTTCGCCGACCTCGCCTCCGCTTCCACCCGATCGGAGAGCCCTTTGCTGACTCCGCCTCTGCCTTCGCTATGTCAGCATCGGCCTGGGCAATCGACAAGTCTTCCTCAGCCTTGGGAGGTTCTCCAGGCTGACTCGGAGCTGCTCGCGTTCGGCCTCGAGCTCGCGGGACGTCGTCCCGTTCGCGCCGCAGACGGTGCGCAGTCCGACCCTTGCGCTTGGCCTCCTTTCGGGCCGACTTGAGTTCGGACCCGAGATGAGAGACCTCATCTTCCAGCCTCGCCTCCCGATCGGTCGACTGCTTTAGGTGTTCGACCAGTGCCGCCTTGTCGGCTTCGGCGGCCGTCGCCCTGTCCTCCCAGGCCGCCCGATGTTCCGAACCTCTGGTACCCGGCCTCAAGTTCGGACATGGTATAAATCAGTGCAAACATGGACGCTATGTCAAAAAATGAAATAATAAAACAGTACGAAGGAAAGAGACGAAGTGGAACTTACCCCGACCTGGTCGGGTAGAACGAAGATAGCATCTCGGTCACCTGTCGAGACTTCAGGACCTCCACGTCGGCTGGGAGAAGGATTCCCTGGCATAGCCTCCTGGCCAAGTTGTGGTCAGCCAGGGCCGACGGTCCTTCGGGGCCTGAGCGCCAGGTGACGCGGTGCGACTTCCCACCTTGGGTCGTCGGCGGGGGCCATCGGGGCTTTCTCCGATCGTCGCCCTGACCGTAGATCGGGTAAGGAGGGGATGCTCGAGCTTGACTGAGCACCCCCCGTTGCAGCTGCAGACGCGTCGGATGACGTTCGGGTTCCCGAACGGCATCCGATGCCACTCTCATCGACGAAGCCACCGACGTTCCTTCAGCCGCTTCCTCCACCGGCTGCTCCTCCGGTTGCACCGTCGAAGCCGAAAGTGCAATCACCGGCTCCGACTGGTTGGTCGCCGATGCTGTGACGGTCGGCGCCACTGTTGAGGGTTTCTTCGACGGTCGTGAGGGTCCGGCCCCGGACGCTGGCCTCTTCCTCACCGCATATTGTCTGATTTCAGCGTCGGTTGGCCTCATCCTCGGTGGTGTCCCTACGATTTCGATAAGAGGATCAGTATATGCTCGAGAACAAATGCCAAATAAAAAGACAACCGATGGATCAGGCGATACCTAGACGGGGGACCAGGCTCAGGCCAGCATCATAGAGGGCTTGTTCGGTAACAAGCTCCCTCTGCTTCGAGACCGACATGTCCTTGAGTCGGTGGAAGTCCTCTCCGTCATCCACCTCCACTCGACTGTTCTCGTTTGCCTCGGTTTGAGGCACGCCCCAGTGAGAAGGGAAGCCCCAGGGAGATGAAGAGGAAACAAAGAAAAACTGGTTCTTCCACCCGTGGATGGACGATGGAAGACCAGTGATGAAGGAAAGACCCTTCCGGGGGTTGAAGAGCCACCACCCTGGGCCTTAGGGTGGGGTCGGAGGACAAAGAATGCCCGAAAGAGAGAAATCCGAGGGTTGGTCGGCAGGAGCTGACACAACAGGGTGAAACTGATTATCAGCCGAACCGAGTTCGATGCCAGTTGCGCCGACAGAGTCCGTAATAATCTAGCAAATTCGAACGAACTCTGAAATTGGAAGCCGAAGACCAGTCCGGAGGTCCTCGACGTACAATGCCACCTGGCCCGCGGGCGGGTTGTTAACCTGACCCCCGGCCCCTGGGGCGAAAAGTCGAAACTACTCCGGGATATGATACTGATCCCGAAGTCGATCAACATTCGGCCCCGAAAGCGAGGAAACCTCAACTTTCAGAGTCGACCAAGGTCATCGATCGGATTTTCTGATCGAGCCTCCTGAGGTGAGGTTCTGGCCATGACACCAGAACCAAGAAGAAGACAAGACCGAAGAAGAAGGAGAAGGAAAAGAAAGGGTTTTAAGGAAAGCAAGAGCAAAGCAGAAGGGGGCCGAACCCTGGACGAACCCTTGCGAGAGTGGGGGTGGGGGCAGCTGCCGGCGACGACGGAGAGACTGTTTGGGCAGAGTCTCCACAGCAAAACTGTCAGAAATGAAGCTTCGAGTACAAGTGGCCCATATATATAGGGCTGTTCGACGGCCGGATGTCACCGCGCTGACCAAGACTTCTCGGATGGGCGACACGTGGCAGCATCCGGGCCCTCTTTCGGTCGGCGGTTCGGCGCACCCATCCCGGAAGGGCCACGTCGCCTTCATTAATGCGAAGGATGCCGGCCCAACAACCTCTGACGCATGGCGGAAGGGCCGCGATTCGGAATTAAATCGCCCGCGGCAATTTGCATCCCCGATGGGACGCCTGACAGCGGCCCGTGCTCCCAAAACCGGCACTGGATGGCGGTTTGCGTTCCCCAAAAGCGTCGGACACCCGATCGCCTAACACCGGATCGTCCGGCACCCGATCGCTGACATCGGATCGTCCGATACTCGATCGTTGACACCCGATCGCCTGACACCGGATTGTCTGACGTCGCGTCATCGAACAACGGGACACCTGACATCGATTTGCTCGGATCGTCCGTCGGTGAGATCAGCAAACTCGGGCCAGGATGCAGTAAAGAATCCACTCCTTTCGCCCAACGTCCCACCCGCGTGGAGACGCGGGCCAATGCGACATCAGGCTCAGGAGTGGGGGGGCAACTGTTGGGATATACCGACCGACTTCATCCGACCGACCGACTCCATCCGACCGACCAATTCCGCTCAACCGACGGTGGGCGACACCGACCGACTACCGACTGTGCCCCGATCGGAGCGGATCGGCCTAACGAGCCTACATCGCCTCCGATCGCCTGAGAGCCGACCCCCCATCACCGACTTCCTATCGGATGGGACACCCCGACTCACCATCAGTTTGGATGACTGACGTCCACCTCTACAGGCCCTCCTAGACGCTGAATGAGCGGCATGGGCTGCAGTCCCATCAGGTAAACGCCGTACGAACGCCAGGGGGCATTGTCCTGCAGGAAGCCTGGGGCGCTGTCCTGCAAGGACGTGAATTAATTCCTAGGATCTGTCAGCTTTGTCAACGACGTGACAACCTCCGACGATTTGACAACTCTCCAGTTGTCTACATCACCGACGGCGAGGCCATACCACCTCCTACTATAAATCGGAGAAGGCAACAGCGCTACAGGTCTCTTCGGAAAAAACTCTCAAGCTCCCCCTCTCTCTCCCTCTCTCTCTCTCGTAGAGCTCCTTATCTCCTTTTCACTGTTGCCCAGTCTCCTCTTTGACTTGACCGTCGGAGGGTCCCCGTCGGAGCCGCCTCCGATCAGCATGGACTTTCTTTTGCAGGCGCTCGTTCCCGACGATCAGGCGATGAGGGGATTGGCGCAACACCAACCTTCCCACCCTGCTCCCATTCTCCATGCTTGGTTGCTGGACCGCAGAAACAAAACCAAGTGAAGATTTATGAGTTTTCTCTCTTTTTTTTTTTTTTTTTTGAATGATGCTTTCTTAAACAGCTTTTATGTCTTTTTTTTTTTTTTTTTTTTCTCTCTTTTATCCTTTTTGTGAGAATTAGGACAGAAACTGGATTAGCTTGTGTGAGAGTGGGACTCGATTCAAGTCATTGATATCAACCTCCAACGACTTTACCATCTCTATTGGAGGGCATGCTCTTGGAAGGTGTGGATTCCAGGAGAGTTTAGACTCGTATCTAATTTTTTTATCTTTCACAAATGAATGAATTAGGGGAATATTTGGTTCGGAGGAGTAGGGTCTGAAATCAGAATCGGAATCGAATCAGAATCGGAATGGGTGATTCCCATTCCAACTATTTGATTGGAAGGAATCCCATTCCGATTCCGAAGTGGAATGAGAATGGCAAAATTTATATAAAATTCAATCCCTATTCTTCTTTATGGATTCAAATTTTCATTCCAAATCTGATTCCGATTCCGATACAAACCAAACACTTCAGAAAATTTGACTATTCTGATTCCGATTTCAAGCCATTTTAATTCTCATTCCTATTCTGATTCCAGTTGTGAACTAAACACCCCCTAGGTAGATTGTAGTCCAAACATTCTTCATATTTATTCAATTTGTCATACATCAGAAGTTTTAAGGAAACGTTCTTATAATGCTGATAAATGTCTTTAGGTGTGATTCTAAGTGACACAATAAATTGCACGATATAAATCTGCTTTCGTTTAACCTGAAAGAGTTCCCGGCAATAAGATAGAGAAAGGTTGATTATATAATTTCTGTCTATTTTTCTTGATCAGTCATTACGTTCTTTTTTTAGTATACTGTTCTCTGTTTGAACTTCCCTAATCAAGGAAGGTGCCAAAGATCCACCTCGGATAAATTATGAAATTATTAGATCAGATCCCTTGGCTTCCTCTTAGTTCACAACCTTCTAATGCATCTTTAAATTCTTAAAAGCGGAAGTTTCTAGTGATGAATGTCTCTGGCCAATTGCAGGTAGCAGGTGGTCGTTGAAGACCCTAAGGACCAGCTAGTTGAGTCCATCCATATGCATGCAAAAGCATGAATCTTCAATCATGTAACCAATTTTGGTCGGAAGAAGAATAACAATTAATGTATTTTAACTGAGAATTTTTAAAAAAATTAAGTTGCTGAATCTTAGTTAAGGTTGAATAAATATTGAGAAATAAAAAAAGGAAACAACAGAAGAGAATAAGACAAAGGGGAGAGATTGGAGGAATCTACAAAGAAGAAGAAACAATCCTTAGAAGATAACATACATAACTAAAGCATTAGCACATGAAATGGAACATGTAAACAGACATGTAAAAACCCTAGAAACTAGCATGCATGATGTAAGCCTTCCAGATAAAAGCCACCTAAAATAATTTCTCTGATAAACACTCTAAACTAGCAATATTCATAATTTAAGTATGAATTTAATCTATTCCACCTTTTATACAGAATAATTTATCTTATAGGCCCGCTCCTAGCTCGTCCATGATTCAACGGTTGGTTAAGGCCATCAAGCCTATCCGTTGCATCATCACTGCTAGTCGTTTTTTCCTTCACTATGTCACTAACGCCCATCATCTATTCGATCAAGTGGATGACTGGATCCAGGAACCAGCTTGTGGTCTAGTTTCTTCACATGGCCCGCACCAAGTAGTCATGGCCCGCACCAAGTCGTCAGGGCCATAGTTCCCTGCTTAAATTTTCAAACCCAGAGCTCGATTGGCCTCAGGTCCTGCGTTTATGCATCATATTTTTGTGCTCATACGTGCACACAAAGTTTCATGCTCCCAGTTAATCTAATCTCAGGCCGTAAATTCTAAATTTGATGTTTCAGCTCCATATGCATCATACTCACCTTCTCTCCTCTAGTCTTCTAACATTACAACTGATGGCATCCTACTTTGTTAACTATTAGCTTCTTAAGTGATTATTCTGTTCCGTGGTTATCGAATCCAACTTAATCCGATCCGACATGTTCGCACCCCTGCCTTGCTTTTTTTTTTTTTTTTTTTTAATTTTTTTAATCAAACAACCCAGCTTTGCATTAACACTCTACATAGACCCATGGATCCGACTCCTCTATTGGGTTTTCTTAGAGGAGCGAGCCCACTCGCTGGAGAGCGTATTAATTGGGCCGTGCCTCGTGGATCTCAAACATGCCTGCAATCACTATCATCAAAAGAAAAATTTTTTGTGCATAGTGGGCGGTGATTAGCTCACGCACGGAGCATTAGAAAATTTGCCAATCACCGTGCACACTTATTCCGCACCATGTGCGGTGCACGAAAAATTTTTCTCATCAAAATGGGGGAAGGATCTTGCTTTCCCGAGTCAAAATTTAGTAAAATGAAATTTACAGATAAGAATAATCCACGGACTTCTTTAGTTACAGAGGATTAGTTTTAAAGTGAAAAAAAATGGATAAGTGAAACTTTGACTAAAGAAGGAAAACTTGTAGCTCTGTAGAATTCTAGAAGGAAATATTTCGAAGCTAAGAACGTGTGGGAGCGAAAAGACCGAGAAGCATGCGAGGCAGCGAGAGACGAGTCATCTTTTTTTGGATGGCTTGTCCCAAGTTTGTGTCTGTGGAGAGAGATATGAAGTGGGAAAGCGCTGGACTTTAGTCCAAACTCACGTCAAAGTAGGTCGTAACATTTAATGGGTTGGTGGGTGGCTGCGTGTGAGAGGGGGGATGGAGGGTGGCGGGATGAGTGGAGGCGTGTGTGAGGGGGGATGGAGGGTGGCGGGATGAGGTTAGCCCGAACTCACGTGAAAGAAACAACCATAGCCCTGCATTGCTCCATACTCAAAACCAAATACTCTCTAACCTAGATTTATTAGAAAAATACATACATTATTTTTATATTTCAGATATACATCAGTCTTCCTCGTAAAAATAAATTTATGGGAAATAGCAAAGGCCAATGTGTAAAACAGCAATACAGAAGACGAATCATGACTTCATTTTCTTCATCGTAGCGTTTGAAAGAAGAGTCTCGATCGCTTCCATTCCCCATCCAATGAGGCATTGATGCATCGCCCAGTAAATCCCCTACCAACTTTCATTCCCCCCCGTGGCTTCGGTGGCTGCTACAATCTGTGAACTACACTTGGCCAAAAACAATCTCTCTGCCTCCATCCCTTCAGCCCTTGGTGACTTACTGACCAATCCATGAACTCTTCAGATTTTACCAGAACAAACCATCCGGTCACAATGTCACATTCACAGCGAACCAGGAATGGTTTACAGACTAGAGCAATTGGGAGTTAGTGATAACCATCTGACAGGTTCCACACTCCTAGCCTTGGAAACCTCACCAACTTCTCTGGCACCATCCACCCTAGTGGACTTGATCGTTTTAATAATCTGTGATAATAATTTGACAGGTTCTATTCCCCCAAGTTTAGAAAACCTGACCAAGCTGACCGCCCGGGACCTCCATACAAATCAGATTCCTGGCAAACATCCTCAGCCTTTTGATAATTTAGAAGCCTCACTGACCTACACATTTTTAGTAATCAATTATCTGGCAACGAATTCATTACTTTTTAGAACGAAGTCCAACATCAAAAACTCAATAATTTACATAATATCATTTATTAAAGCAATATTCTTGATAGTGCTAGCTTTGGAATTCAGCCTAACCTTGTAGTTGCTTGTCCATGCTAATGACTTAAAATCCTCCTTTCCTTTACTTGGATTCGGCTAGACAAGGCCTAATGTACAAAAATTAAGATGTCAGTTGCCGAAAGCGATCCATTTTAGTGCCCATTTCATTATGCCAATGCTTGTTAACCAAAATCCAAGAGAACTACTTCTTGTTGGCTCTGGTTCGCTCTAGAAAGATTGTGTGGGTCATAGTCAAATAGCTCGAGTGGAACAGGTCTGTTTGTATTATTTGTGCCTATCATCAAAAAAAAAAAATTATTTGGGTAGTAGGTACACTACAACTAGGATAAGGGGAAAGAAAATGAACCAAAGATGAGGGTGGGAAAGCCTCCTCCACTTCATAGTTTGTTTCCTTTAAAGACTTGGGTACATTTAGGATGCGTTTGCTTTCTCAGGCAGTGGGAAATCTTGAAGGTTAAAGTCATGCTCTAGCCTTCTTTTTTTTTGGTTGGTGGGAGAAATCATATCCTACACCACATGTTCTATGTGACAGTGTACCATATCAATCATAGCCATTCGTTTCCATACCTCCCCTCCCATCAGAGCACTTTATAATATTATATCCTACACGTGCACCGCATTGCGGTGAGGCCCCACACACTACCGTGAAAGACTGGGCATAAGTATGACCAAGTCATGCCATGCAAGAGAGAATTATAAGTAGATGTTGATTTGCATTCCCTTTTTTTTTCTTTTTTTTTTGGAAATACTAAAAGCTAGCCTACTAAAACAAATTACAATCATGTTCTCCAAGCTATCTAGAGTCTTCATAATCCACGAGATAAGAAAATAGAATTAGTCCAACTCAAATGCTGAAATTTGTCAGGTTATGATCTCAGACAAAAGAGACTTTGCACCAGCAGCTGTACATCTTATTACAACCACTAAGATAAGCAATTAGTCAGTAAACGTTTTTGATTGAATCTAGTCAGCAAATGTTACAGGAAGCTCAGCGGCTAGCTAGCTGCGTCCAAGTCCCTAAGAGTTTACTAAAGATGTTATTTAGGAGTGAAGTTGATGTCCTACCATATCCTGCTGCAAATTTTGGAAGCCCATATCTTGAAGTTACATCATATTTGTTATTATTTGGTTTGCATTGGAGCCATATTCCAAACAGCCTATAATGATGTTATGGTCCTTAATTTATTGTTCCAAGAACGCATGGACCATGACCCGGTAGGCGGGGGTCACCGAGAGACAGCTTGCTTTCTTTTGGCCTTTTTTCGGATGAAAGATGCAAGACTACGAGAATCAAAGAAATATATATTTATTTCTCCATCATGGTGGACTCATGTTTCATAGCTACTGAAAGCAACATGCACAGTATCAGTTCGATCCGAGAGTCTTTTTTTAAATTTGGTGAACAGCCCAAAAGTCGTCGTGAACGCATATGCCTGGGTCTATAAGTAAGGCGCTCCAATCCCCATTTCGATTAAATTGTATAAATTAATGGACTTTTTAAAATAGATGTAGTGCTTAAAGCCTACAAAATCCGATGCAGGCCTTTCATGTTGCATGGTGTAAGTTAGTGTAACTCATTTTTACCTTCTAGAAACACCATGATATGAACCTCTGCACTATTGTTCTCATTAACTATTCCCCAAAAAACAAAACAAAATGTTTTCTTTACTTTTCTTTTTATGCGTAGCATCATCACTTCATAGATGGCCTATGGTGTCATGATCCATGTTATAGTTTCAAGTGGAATGATTTTTTTGATGGATCAATGAGTATTAAAAAGAGAGGGGAAAAGCAAAAGTCTATGACGGATCACTGTGATATAACTATAGCGACATCCAAAAAACTCTAACTGCAAAAGAGACTTCCCTTTAAATTGTATGCACGGTCACAGTTGGTTGTCAAATTGACAAAAGCATGGTTGAGACTAGCAAGATAAACTTGTAGTATGACTCTTTGGAGAAGAATTAGCAATTAATGTATTTTACATGATTTTTTAAAAAAAATAAATTTACTATTCTTACTTAAAGATTGGATAAATGTTGAAAAAAAAAAAGTGAAAGATAAAAGAAGAGAAGGATTTGAGGAATCTATAAAGAAGACAAAGCAAACCTTAGTCAATAGCAGATATAACTAAGTCATTAGGCTAAAATCTTAAAAACTAGTCTAGATGATGCTAAAACTTTCCCATATAATCAAATTCTTCCAGATAAAAGCTACCTAAAGCAATTTCGCTAACAAATACTAAAAAGTAGGATTATAATCCTAACTTACGTATGAATTTTAATCTATTCAACACTACATAGAAAGTAATAGATATCCAAGCTTGCTCTTAACACTCTTGGGTCCATGGTTCAAGGTTGAATAAAACCATGGAGCCTATTCGCCGCACTATCGTTGTTAGTCAGTTTTCAGTTCACTATTTCAAAGTTGGTTAAGGCCATGAATTTTGCTTAACCATGCTAATGACTTAAGGGATGTTTGATCGAAGGGAGTTGGCATCTAGAATCGGAATGGGAATGGATGACTCTCATTCCAACCATCTGATGGAGGAGTTCCATTCCGATTCTAAGGTGGAATCAGAATAGCCAATTTATCTAAGACTTAATTATATCTCTACTCTAATAAATTTTTTCCATTCGATTCTAGGTGGAATCAGAATAGCCAATTTATCTAAGACTTAATTATATCCTACTCTCCCCCAAGGATACAAATTTTTATTCCGATTCCAATTCCAACTCCGGTCACGAATCAAACACTCCAAGAAATTTGGCCATTCCGATTTCAATTCCAATCCAGATTTCCATTTTGATTTCAGTCATGAACCAATGACCCCCTAAAATTCTCTTTTCTTTACTTGGATTCAAATAGATAAAGCCAAAAGTACTACATTTAAGATGTCTATTGCTGAAAGTCATCCAATTTAATGCCCATTTCATCATTCGAATGCTTGTTAATCAAAATTTAGGAGAACTTCTTCAAGTTAGTGCGGGCTCACTCTCGGAAGATTTTGGGTCACATTCAAATAGCTCAGGTATAACAGGTCTGTATGTATTATTTGTGTAGGAAGCCTGCAAGCTCTCGTAGCAGGTCCGCTACAGCAGGGGGACGAAGGGGAGAAAGGTAATCAAAGATGAGGGCAGGAAAACCTCATCCACTTCATAGCTTGTTGCAAGGTCTGTATCTGGTCCCTAAGAATTTGCTAAACATGTTACTTAGGAAGGGCTCAACATTTGGAGCTAAAGCTAAACGAAGGCGGGCAGGAGGGTTCTTCGGATCGGCTTTCGAGAACGAAGCGACCGGGCGGCCGGCAAATCGGAGCGAAGGGGAGTGCGAAAAAAAAAAAATGAAGAAACTTACGGGGGGGGGGGGGACGGAGGGAGGGGAGGGGGAGGCGAAAAAAAAAAAGAAGAAACCGGGGAGGGGGGGGGAGGGGGGGGGGGGGGGGGAGGATGGGGAGGGGGGGGGGGGGGTAAGGCAAGAGTTCGGTGCTACTTCAGGCTGATTAGAGTAAGCAGATGCCAACCATATCCTTCTGCAAATTTGCAAGCTATCAAAAATGCAGGATGATGTGAGCCTAAGAATGTCGTATAGAGCTTTTCAACTGGAATAGGGTTCTTTTGCGACAATGCTACCTTAAAGAAAGCCTATGTAGCCCGCACTTTGATGTCTCAGGCCGTGCAAATGTTTCATCATTTCGGCCATTCAATATTGATATTTTGCCTATATTCTCATCCAAGTTTCCTCATGCCCTGTAATATTCTCTCTAATGACTCGACCATTTGAAAGTAAGCTTAGCCCCTTGGTGACAGAAAGCACAGCTTTAGAGAAAGCAACTGATATAATGTGATAGCCATTTCACAACAAAAGACATTGCCATGTAAAGACAGCTGACCCCAATGGTGCATACCAAAATCCAAGTGTGGGGCTCAAAATGGCTTGGATTAAACCGAACCCAGACCGAAATTGGTTAAATTGTTAATGATCAGCATTCCATCAAGAAAAATTCCCCCCAAACTAAGCCCATCCAAAAATATCCAATTGAAGCCAGAAAAAACCAGTGAGAGCAGCCGACCATGTAATTGATAAGCAAATAAACTACACCGGACCGAGACCAAACTTGCTTCAAATTGAATAAGAACGGATAAAAAGTATTTAATCAAATCATAAAAAAGGCTACCCCACCCACAGGCATTCTATAATGAGAAATGCTGTGCTCACACCAAACCTCAATACTTCTTTCCAAGCCCTTATTCCTTTTTCGAAATAAATGTAACAATAACAAACTGGCTAACCATTCTTCAAATATGTTTTCGCGGCTCTTCGTTAAGGCATTTTCTTCAATTGATTTATGCATTGGGTGAGTTCACATAGACGATTTCTGTCACTCTCAAACCCTCTCATTAGCTGACCTGGCTGGAAGAGCCTCCAGACTTTTGACGGAGGATCCTACTCGCTACTGAGGATGTGGCGTGGATATTTGAAAATTGCAACAACCAACTCTGTCGTACTGCACAATTTCCCTGCGTCTTGATGCCAGTTCTAGCATCTAATCCAGAAGCACGTAGCTTGACATTGTGCTAACCACTTTGTCTTCAAAGTTCAAACCAACTTAAGCTCTGCAAAAGCCAAAACAAATAGCCAAAAAGAAAAAAGAAAAAAAAAATCGGGAAATGTGAAATAATTTCTCAGAAACTTCTACAAAAATATGAAAGTCTTGGGATCAGCAGATAAACAAATTAAATGAGATCTGACTTGCACGATGAGACTACAAAACCTCCACACTAACTATAAATGCTTTTCTAAGTTGAAAAACCTTTAAAATTGAAAAAACCTATTTATGCGAAAATAATGCTACTATAGCTTTTATGTTGTATTGATGCTAGTAATGGGTGTCAATTGCCGTTTCAGACAATCTCCATGGTGAAAAGAAGCAAATGCAAAGGGGTCCCTCAAAGCAACAAGAAGGCAAAACCCCGATGCATTACCCTATCAACAGTACCATCACGCACTAATACTGTGCTAATATTTTCACTCTACTTTCACCTGAAGACCTGTCAAGCACTAGCATTACATCCCAGTGAAACAGAAGGCGGTCGATGGACAAATCTTGTGCAATCATCGACCAAAGTTGTCAAACACATGCAGTATTATTCAAATTATTGATGAATACACTCCATGCCAAAGGGCAATTCTCTAATATAACAAGCATAGCTACAAAACTAGGCAATATATTGGATATATAATATGTTGATAGCTAATCAAAGGATTCTCTCAATGTTTAAGTTTTACCTGCTGCTAGCTTATGGTACCAGAAGTTGACAGCTTGTGAGGACCATTGACATGATCTTTTGCACCCAAACAAATGTTTACATGTTCCACCTGGAACCACATTCTTTACTTCAGCATTTAATCAGACTATATCTGCAATCAGTCCACAAGCTTCCAGTAGCGTCATTAAACTTCAAGCACAGAGCACAAAGATCTAGGGGTGAGCATGGTTTGGTTTGGACTGGTTTCATGCTCAAATCTAAGCCAACCAGCCCTGAACGGTTTGGCATTTCTAGAAACCAAACTGACCAATAAAGATTGAAACCAAATCAAACCAACATAGTTTAAACAGTCTGATTTGGTTTGGTTTACCGGTTTATATATATATATATATATATATATATATTATATTGTGATTCATGAAGACTTATTTTCTTTTCATATAAGAGTACACCAAGAGAATTTATCAAGTAAAATGATTTAAATTGACATAAGATATTGTCACTCAACAAAATAAAATTTTTAAACAAATACCATCATTAAGATTAAATAAAGATCCCAATACATTACAATAAAAATAAATAATCAGCAAGTAAGTCACTAGGATTTAAGGCTAATCAACACAAAACCAAATGGATAAACAACACCATAAATCCAGAATTATTTTTTAATATATTAATACTCAACATAAATAACACCATAATCAAAATGAATCGTTTTATTAAGGCTGGTTTGGTTCGGTTTGAGAACGGCTTTATTTATTGACAAATTGAATGAATCCAAACCTATTTTTTATATGTCAAAAACCAACCAAATCAAACCGAATAAAATTTTAAACCAAACCAAACTATGGTTTGTTCGGTTTCACTGGTTTGATGGTTGAGGTTCTGTTTTTGCTCACCCTTACAAAGATCCAATATATCTCATCTAGCAAAGATGATCGCAGCTGGTTGCTTACCATCATCAGCCATTACCCAACGTCAGACAGTTATTGGTGGTGGGGAATATGAGAAATCCTGAAAAAATCACAACAGATCCAGTGGGGTTGAAAGCTTTCGTGTGTGGTGAGTGACGCCTTGCAACTCAAAAAGACCAAGGATTCTAAGTGGGAAGCAAAGTAGCATGTAGAAAAGATCAGACAGGATAAAGTGAAAACAATCAGATCATATCTTCTATTCCTTTCATTTGCATCCAGAATCGACAGTGCTGAACTGTTCTGAATCATTCTTTTCATGTTTTGAAGAAAAAAAGAAAAATGGCAAAATAGGAAAAAGCATAGCAAGTCTTAGCTCCAGCTAAAGACAGCCATGTCCCTGTCCTTGTAAATACTAAAAGACCTCCCAACCAAGTATACTAGAAAGAAAGATTTAGCATTATTGGCCTTAATTAAAGTAGTTCTAATCAATTGTATTGTTATAAATACAACCCCAGAGACAAGCTGAAATAGTAAGTCCTACAATAACAGAAAAGTATTTTAAATTTACAGACATGAGGGCATGAGGCAAAAGAAGAAAAAACTGTATTGAACTGGCAGAAAAAACTGAATTTCTTTCCAACGGATTGGTTATCAATACTACATGTATTAAGCTTGGTAGTCTATGCATCGATCTGCAAATTTTTCATGCATTTGTTTATTTATATAAGATGTGATATATAATCCGCTAAACCATGCAATTTTTCCAACTCTACCATCATTGCGGACTACAGTCAGAAAACAACTCACTGAGACCGAAAAAAAACAACTCACTGGAGACCGAGGACATACTGATGCGTCAATTGTTACACTAAAGAAACTTCCTATTTTAGTACCAAAAAAAAAAAAAAGAAACTTCCTATATGCAAATTTACTTTTGGTAATTGATAGGGAATATACGTACCAATTAGGATGTCAGCCTATTTCCATATTTTGGAATTCAGTTATGGCATTATTTAATCATTATTCTGCTATAACAGGCATTACATAATTGTACAATGTACAATTATGTCATCGAAATCATTCCCATTTAATTCAGCTAAAACCCCCACCCCCCCCCCGCCGCCTTTTCATTTTTTTTTTTCTGATCCCCTGTTTCTTCTTTCTCTTCCACAGTAAATAGCAATAGGTTGTAAAATAGCACTACAAAAGATTAATTCGTGCATCGTACTGCTTGAAAGAAAAATCTCGCTTCCATTCCCCCTCCAATAAGACATTGACGCATCGCCCGATAAAGTCCTTTTCAACTTTCAATCCACCTGTGGCTCCACTGGCTGCAGCAAGCCTCTGCAAAAGCTGAATTGAATATAAGAGAGTTAGAGAGTTGGAGAGCTAAATTTTTAACCTAATAGAAATAAAGCCATGGGCTGCTCCACCTTTCCAAATCCACTTCGATTTTAGAAGCACTACAATTTCTAAAATCATCTTTTGTTCCACAACAATTTTTTCATCCATATAATACAACCTTATATGAAAGAAGAGTGGCAAGTGAAATGTTTATTTCAGAAATCTTTTTATGATAATAGCAAAATTAAGATTACAATTATTTTTTGAATAAAACCATAAGAAGCTGGTCATTAGAATGTGGGCAATCTTGTTTCGAAAAAATCCTCTTTTTTTTTTGATTGAAAGTAAATCCAAATTCTGTAACATTATTTAGAGAAGAGAAAATGACCACCACCATTTATCCTAGAGGGCCGTTCTTTTGCAGTAAAAGATTTGCTTGAGAATCCATACTTTTCTGATAAATATTTTTCGGATAATATTTAGATAAAAAATAATTTACCTATGTTCTTTTAATATAGAAAAGTGGCTTCGAAATTTATTACCTATATTTTTTTACGTTACTACTTTCTTAATAAGTTGGTAAAATTTAACCATATTCTTCGTGATGTCCCTTATGCTTTTTAGATTTGACTATGTTATTAAGTATGAACGATGGAGATATTGAAAATGAAGATGGGCATTTTAGGTATTGCATTAAATGCCTACTTTACTAGCTGATAGAAAAATGATTTAGCCATCCTTTGGATGGATAAATTTTTTTTTTCATTTTATGGGTAAATATTGTTCGGGGTAAAGTAACTTACCGATCTTGAAAAGTGTAAGAACATGGGTAAGTTGGTCAATAAAAAAATTGATCAACTTTCTTATGGTATTTACCCACAAAAAAATGATCCATAATAGTTGGCAACAATCCCTTGTTTTCCCCTTTGCCCTGCTTTTTCCTTTGCAGCTAGAACGGCCACATCGCTGGGAGCTACGGTCCCTTAATCCTTTAATTGCCTCAAAATGGAGTTGAAGAAATCTAAGATAGAAGTATAGAATATCAGACTGCATGGGCTGCTCTTCGTTTACGAATCAAATCAACTTGAAACTCTTGAGGTCCTTCCTTTTCCAATCAAACACTCCCGATTGCAGATTTACTAGTTTGAAAACTTCAAAGAATGATACCTCATGGTTGATTCTTGATATAATTTATCAATAATGATGGTCTCCTTTTTCCTTACTACAAAGCACTCTAAAAGGTAGCTATATTGGAAAAAGTTAAAATATTTCTATCACCAGTATAGAAGAATGCATTACAGACCAGCAAGCTTTTTTTCGAAAAAGAGCTGGATGATTAACTTGGGCTATCTAGTGTGTGGCGCAAGAGTGGAGCTAACCATCTCATTTTTTCTAGAAGATTCCATTTACTATAGGCATATGGCCTTCTCTGACCCCCAGTTTAAATCTTGATGATCAGCCTTCTAATCTTTATGCACTCCTGACACCTTGGAGGCAAAAAAACTAAATAATTTACATGATATCATTTTTGAAAGAAATAGAGGTAGTGCTTGCTTTGGAAGTCAGCCTATCCTTTCAGATCGGACTCTTGCTTCACCATGCTAATTACTTAAAATCTTCTTTTTCTTTACTTGGATTCGGCTAGACAAGGCCTCATCTACTAAGATTAAGATGTCAGTTGCCGAAAGTGATCCATTTCAATGCCCATTTCAGCATTCCATTACTTGTTAACCAAAATCCTAGAGAAATTTTTCTAGTTAGTTCAGAGTCAAATAACTCGGGTAGAACAGGTCTGTATGTATTATTTGTGTCCATCATGCCCAAAAAAAGAAAAAAAGAAAAAGGGTATTTTTGTAGGAAAGCCATAGCAGGTACACTACAACTGGGGGGAGGAGGGGAAAAAAAGTGAACCAAAGATGAGGACAGGAAAACCTCGTCCCCTTCATAGGTTGTTTCCTTTAAAGACCTGGATAAATCTTCTACCAAAAAAAAAAAAGGAAAGACCTAGATAAATCTAGTAAACGTCCGTTTCTGAGGCAGTGGGGACTCTTGAAAGTTGAAGTCCCTTGACTTACCGAACTCTCAGTTGGAAATATATGGAAAGCAAAGAAACCATGCTGCAAGGGCTGATATCTGGCCGCTGCCAAGTCCAAGACGTTGTCCTTCCTCACGATGGAATGCACGAGGCCCCACACCCCACCGTGAAAGACTGGGCATAAGTATAACTAAGTCATGCCATGCAAGAGAGAATCATAAGTAGATGTCGCCTTGCATTGCATTCTTTTTTTTTGGGCAGCCCTGGAGGTTTAAGTGGGTGATTGAAGTGCCAAGCGCCAAGAATGGTTTATAAGTAGTTTTGCTCTCATCTACCAAGGTGACTTGCATTGCATTCAATCACCCCCTGGCTGTTTTACCCCCCAAAAAAAAAAAAAAATCACCCCCTGGCTCCGCTGGCTGCTACAAGCCTCTCAAATTTCTAATCTAATAGAGATGATAGGCTGCTTAGCCTTTGCACAACCACTGGATGGTTAGGGAGGATTTTTTAATCTAGCATTAATCAAACAGCATTTGTGAGAAAAAAAAAGTTGACCAATAAACCAACTAATATGAACTGATGTTTGACTTATTGTTCTTTTTTCGAGTTAAAATGGAGGCAGCGAGACACTTCTCCCTAATTTTATTAATCAAATTGGAATGCACGATTTTTGACATATTATCGAAAACAGAATAACATGGACTTGGTTCTTGACTGGAAATATGTTCTGTGAGAACTACAGGATTTCAATCATGAAATGTTACTATTTACCAAAAAAAAAAATCATGAAATGTTACTCGTCTTGTAACTTTGGAGACTTCTATTGTGCTCATTAGATCAATTCTATAGGATAGCAGATTTTGCATACTTGTTCTCGTTCGTTGATCCTTTTTACATGGACAATGAAAAGGGTCATGGATTGCAGAGAAGCCAAAAGGCCGTGAATGAGGGCCATGGTGGGGTGCTTCAAAACCATGACCCGGTAGGCGGGGGGGACCACTGAGAGACAGCTTGCTTCCTTTGGCCTTTTCTTTTTTTTTTTTCCATGAAAGATGCAGCACTACGTAGGAGAGTCAAAGAAATATATTTTTATTTCACGATCACCGACTCATCGTTCATGGCCACTGAAAGAAACATATATGCCTATCAGTTTGATCAGAGTCTTTTTTTTTTTTGATATGATGAACAGCCCAAGAATCGTGGGGAACGTGCTCCCTCGGTCTATAAGTAAGGCGCTCGAATCCGCATTTCGGTACCAACCAACAAAACTAGAGCCCACGAAACCCCCTAGAGAGCCATATTAATTAATTAATTATGGATCCTGGTCGCAGGCATTCCCACTCCCAATCCCTCTCTCTGAATCTCCTATCCACCGGCCGCCTCCTGCTATCCTTCTTCCTAATTCTTCACTACTCATCAGCGATGGCAGTTGCTGCGACCACTGCTTCTTCAATCCTTGAATCCCAAGCGAGAGTTCTGCTTCACTGGAAATCCACCTTTCAAAATTCACATGCGCAACAACTCAGTTCTTGGTCTCTCTCCAACTATACTTGCATGTGGTATGGTATCACTTGCACGGAGAATAATGGAGGCCGAGCTGTGATCACTGGCATCAGCCTACCTCGTGCGGGCTTGGTAGGTAAGCTCGATAGCCTCAACTTCTCCGCCCTCCCATCTCTCACTCACCTCCACCTCCGACGCAACTACTTCTTTGGAACAATCCCGCCCCGCATCAGCACGCTTTTCGCTCTCACCTCCCTCGATCTCTCCCACAATCACCTTTCCGGCAATCTGTCCATCGCTTTTGCCAGCCTCTCTAGCCTGATTGAGATCGATCTCTCCTCGAACAAATTCACAGGCGCACTGCCTCCAGAGATTGGTCAGCTCAAGAGTCTACATGCACTTCGTTTATCCCAAAACAATCTCACTGGACCACCAACCCAACCTAAGGTTGCTTTACCTTTATAGAAACCAATTATCTAGTTATATTCCTCATGAGCTAGGCAATCTAGTTAATCTCTTGGAGCTAAGAATCTCATATAATTATTTAATAGGTTCCATCCCTTCCAGTTTAGGAAATCTCATCACACTCAAGTCTTTGGTCCTCGGCGTAAATAATTTATCTGGCACCATCTCTCATGAATTAGGCAACCTAATGAACTTAAGTGATCTGGATATCGCAGAAAATCAACTATCAGGCTCCATCCCTTCAATCCTTGTTAACCTAACCAACTTAAGACAGCTCTACCTTCACAGAAACCTATTCTCTGGTAATATCCCCCATGAACTAGGCAATCTAGTTAACCTCACGAATCTAACAATCTCATACAATGATTTAATAGGTTCCATCCCTTCCACTTTAGGCAATCTCATCAAACTCAAAATCTTGCACCTTGGCGTAAATAATCTCTCTAGCACCATCCCTTATGAATTAGGCAATTTAGTGAACTTAAGTGATCTAGATATCGGAGAAAATCAACTATCGGGCTCCATCCCTTCAATCCTTGGTACCTAACCAACCTAAAATTGCTTTATCTTCATAGAAACCTATTCTCTGGTAATATACCCCATGAACTTGGCAATCTAGTTAACCTCACGAATCTAGCAATCTCATACAATAATTTAAGAGGTTCCATCCCTTCTAGTGTAGGCAATCTCACCAAACTCAACACCTTGCACCTCGGTGTAAATAATTTATCCGGCATCATCCCTCATGAATTAGGCAAACTAGTGAACTTAAGAATTCTACATATCACTGAAAATCAACTATGTGGCTCCATCCCTTCTACTTTAGGAAACGTCACCACTTTAATAGATTTTCGTGCTTTTAGCAATCAATTGTCCGGCTCTTTACCTGAGGAACTGGGTAATCACACCAACTTGGTTGTCCTAGACATGAGTGATAATAATTTATTTGGTTACCTACCTTCACAAATCTGTAAAGGAGGTGCACTTCAACATTTTACTATACAAAACAACCACTTTGAGGGCCCCATTCCAAGAAGTCTAAAAACCTGCTCTAGCTTATTTAGGGTTCGTCTTGAAAGAAACAATCTTAAAGGAAATATCTCTGAAGACTTTGGGATATACCCCAATCTAGACTACATTGACATGAGTTACAACCAATTATACGGCCAAATCTCGCCAAGTTGGGCATATTGTCAAAATTTGACATACTTCAGGATTTCAGGAAATCTACTTACCGGGAACATACCCTCTGAATTAGGGAAATTGCTTCAACTAAGAGTCCTGGACCTTTCTTCAAATCAACTTACAGGAGATATACCAAGAGAGTTAGGTACCATGAGGTCATTGTTCAACTTAACCTTGAGCAATAACAAAATATCTGAAGTAATTCCCAAAGAGTTTGGAAATTTGTCCAATCTAGAGATTCTTGATTTATCTAACAATGACATCAGTGGCCTAATACCCCAACAATTAGAGGGTTGCATTAACTTGCGCACCTTGAAATTGGGAAAAAATAAACTCAATGGGAGCATTCCTTCTCAAATTGGAAAGTTAGAAAGATTGCAAGATTTACTTGACCTGAGCCATAATTTTTTTGGAGGAAAGATACCATCACAACTAGCAAGTTTGACATATTTAATATCTTTGAACTTGTCCCACAATAATCTATCAGGTGCCATTCCTTCATCTTTTGGAAGCATGTTGAGTTTGTCATCAATTGATGTATCATACAACAATTTGGAAGGCCCAATCCCAAGAAGCAAATTGTTTCAAAATGCTCAAGTAGAATGGTTCATCCATAATAAAGGTTTATGTGGTGAAGTGCCAAGTTTGCCTTCTTGTGGATCAGCCACTGCAAGCACTCGACATTCAACTAAAAACCATGTTGTACTCTTTGCTATCACTCCTATATTAGGCAGCTTGGTTCTTTTAGGCATGTCTTTCATCATCACTATAGCTCTTTGTAGGAGAGAAAAACCTACAAAGCAAAAGGATAACGATGTTATTGTCGGCGATTTATTTTCGATATTGAATTTTGATGGAAGAGTCACCTATGACTATATCATCAATGCATCTGAAAATTTTGATGAGAAATATTGCATCGGGAGTGGAACATATGGCAAAGTTTATAAAGTAGAACTTCCAATGGAACAAGTGGTGGCTGTTAAAAAACTTCATCCAATAGAAGGAATGTTTGATGGGAAAGATTTCGAGAGCGAGATTCAAGCATTAACTAGAATTCGTCATCGCAACATTGTGAAACTTCATGGGTTTTGCTCAAATTCAAGTTGTAAATTTCTTATATATCAGTATATTGAGAAAGGAAGTTTAGCTAGCAACCTTCATAGTCAAGAAATAGCAGAGGAATTGAATTGGGAGAGAAGAGCTCATATTATCAAAGACGTGGCTCATGCTCTATCATATATGCACCATGATTGCAATCCATCCATAGTGCATCGGGATATTTCTAGTAATAATGTATTATTAGACTCCGATTTCAAGGCCTATATTTCGGACTTCGGCACTGCAAGAATTTTAAGACCTGATTTATCAAATTGGAGCATGCTAGCAGGCACAATTGGATATACTGCCCCAGGTAAGTCATGCTTCCAATTTCTCCTTATTATTTTAGTAATTCTATTTGTACGTTATATGTCTTATACTTTGCATTATTTTTCTAATTCAATGTCTTACATAGCTGGCCATCCATTTGAAAATAGGATTAGTATCTTATATCTTTCATTTATGAATCTATCTATACCAAAACTTGGATATTTAAATAAAAACTAGTGCCTATAGATAATTAATTATTTTAATGACAATTATATTATGTAACTGGTAATCATTTTAGGAAAGTAAAAGAAATAAAAACCACTACTATGCATAAAATTCTATTCATCAATAATAACATTTATTTTACAAATATCAAATTATTTCCAAAAATTAATATATAACTTAAGGAAGCCAAAAATTGCATCTGATAAGTGGAAGCAAGATTTTGGCATTTTTGTCAAATTTCAAAAAATTATTAAAATTGGAAACAAAAAGGATATTCATTTTTTTACATTTTTGCAGAGCTTTCATACACAACAAAGGCGAATGAGAAATGTGATGTATATAGCTTTGGCATAGTAATATTAGAAATAATAATGGGAAGGCATCCAGGTGATCTTATCTTCTCTCTATCATCGTCAGACATCCGGCAGATGTTATTCATTGATGTGTTAGATCAACGTATCTCACCTCCTACAGCTTATATGGTAAAAGAAGTGCTGTTGCTGGCTATTATAGCATTTTCGTGCATCCATGGTACACCACAAGCACGACCAACCATGCAAAGGGTATCTCACTTATTCATAAATGGCAATATTCCAACTATTCACGAGCCATTCAATTCAATTAAATTACATCAATTAGTGGAGTTTTCAATATATATGTAGTGCTTAAAAGCTACAAAAATCTAATGTAGCTCTTTCATGTCGCATGGTATAAGTTTTTGTAACTCTATTCTGATTTTACCTTCTAGAGACACCATCATATGAACCTCCATATTATTGTTCTCATTCTCTATTCTTTTCAACAAATTTGAGGGAAGTGTCTCACTTCCTCCATTTTTGCACCAAAAAAAAAAACTTTAATTTTCTTTTATATGTAGTGCCGCCACTTCATAGATGGCCTATGATGTCATGATCTATGTTATATTTTCAAATGGAATGATTTTTTTGATGGATCAATGAGTATTAAAAAGAGAAGGGAAATACAAAAGACTGTGATGGATCACTATGATATAAACATGGCAACATTCAAAAATTCTAAATACAAAGGAGGCTTCTTTTTAGAATTGTATGCATAGTCATAGCTAGTTGTCAAATTGACAAAAGCATGGTTGAGCAAGACTAGCGAGATAAATTTCTAGTATGACTCTTGGAAGAAGAATTAACAATTAATGAATTTTAACTGCTTTTTTCAAAATTTTTTTTTTTTTGAATCTTACTTAATGATTGGATAAATAAGAAAATAGGAAAGACAAGGGAAAGAGAAATATTTGAGGAATCTATAAAGAAGACAATGTAATCCTTAGTCATAATAGGTATAACTAAACCATTAGGGCACGACATAGAACACATATCAACAGACCTGTAAAAATCCTAGAAACTACTTTAGATGATGCTAAAACTTTCCTATGTGATCAAATTCTTCTAGATAAAAGCCACCTAAAGTAATTTCTCTGACAAACACTCTAAACTTGAAATACCCTAATTTAACTATGAATTTTAATCCATTCAAGATCCACATGGATACTAATGCTGTGTTTGGTTGGGATCATGAAAGAGTGGATGGATGAAATTGGAAAGATGGATGGCCTCCATCCACTATTTAGTTCAAAAAGTTACAGAAAGGATGGATGAAAAAGATGGATTGTCCATCCACCCTGGCCCACCATTTTGCATCCTCCCAAATAGAGAGAATGAAGGAAGGATGGATGGAGCATTGAATGATGGATTTTAATATTGAAAAATTACCCTCATTAATTTTTTGATAAAAATATAATTCTATTTTTCATTAATATTATTTATATATATTTTTATATATACTATTAATTATATACTATTAAATTTTATTATTATTATTTTAATTTTAATATATAGTTTTCATAATTTTAATTAAATAATTAGATTATCTTCTGTTTCTCTATTTATATTTATTATTTTTTAATTAACTATTTATATAATATTAATTAACTATTTAAATTAAATTATAAATTAGTTAGTTATTTATATAATTAATTTATTAGTAATTAATTTATGAAATCATATATTAAATTAAATATTTATATAATTTTTAATATAATTATAGATTATAAAGATTATAAATTTATAGATTATTTTATTTTTTAATATAAATAAATATTATAAATTGATCATAATAATATTTTTATCAAAAGATAGTTTTGTAAAATATCATCCATCCTTTTTCTTATTCCTCCTATTTCAAACAAAGGAGAGAATCATTTCCACCCATCATTCCATATTTTACCAAACATATGACAGAATGGATAGAAAATCTATCCATCCTTCCTTCTCCATCAATCCTTCGTACCAAACAGAGAGTAATAGTATCTTAACTCTCTTAGATCTGTGGTTCAAGATTGATTAAGCCCATGGAGCCTATTCACCAAACCGTTGCTGCTAGTCATTATTCACTTTACCATTTCAAGGTTGGTTAAAGCCATGGATTCTCGCTTGACCATGCTAATACATAAAGTTGTCTTTTCCTTTGTTCGGATAAGGATAGACAAAGCCTAATCTAATAAGATTAAGATGTCTCTTGCCGAAAGTGATCCATTTTAACGCCCATTTTGTAGAACAGGAATGTATGCATTATTTGCATAGAAAGCCTGCTAGCTCCTGCAGCAGGTCCCTTAAAACGGGGAGGAGAAGGGGAAAAAAAAAGTAACCAAAGAAGAGGGCAGGAAAACCTCATCCACTTTACAGCTTGTTGCAAGGGCTGTATCTAACGATGTTTGTAGTAAGTAGATGCCTCTGATATGCTTCTGCAAATTTGGAAGCCATCTAAAATAGCTAACGATGTTAGTAGTAAGTAGAATACGATTCTTTTGCGACTATACTACCTTAAAGAAAGCCTACTTAACCCCGACTTTATATCTCGGGCCCTGCAACCATCTCCTCATTTCGGCCATTCAATATCGATATGCCCATATTCTCATTCAAGGTTCCTCATGCCCTGTAATGTTTTCTCTAATGACTCTGACCATTTGAAAAATAATATTAGCCCCTTGCTAACAGAAAGCACGGCTTTAAAGAAAGCAACTGATAAAATGTGAGAGCCATTTCACAGCAAAAGATATTGCCATGTGAAGCTAGCAGACGACAATGGTGTATTCCAAAATCCAAAGCGTGGGGCTCAAAATGGCTTGGATTAAACTAACACAGACTGAAGTTGGCTCAACTGTTATTGCTCAGCGTTCCATCAAGAAAATTTCCACCCAACTAAGCCCATCCTAAACATATCCAATTGAAGCCAAGAAAAAGCCAGTGAGAGCAGCCGACCAAATAATTGATAAGACAAATAAACTACACCTGACCGATACCAAACTTGCTTCAAATTGAATAAGAACCGGATAAAAAGTATTGAATCAAATCATAAAAAGGCTGTTCTTGGAACTTTTTATCCGTCCACGTTCTCGGAGACTTCACCCACCACAGGCACTCTATCATGAGAAATGCTGTGCTCACACCAAAACTCAATACTTCTTTTAAAGCCCTTACTCTTTTTTCGAAATAAATGTAACAATAACAAACTTGTTAACCATTCTTCAAATATGTTTTCACGGTTCTTCATTAAGGCGTTGTTCTTCAATTGATTGATGCTATTGTGTTGAGTGTCGCATAGAGGACTCCTGTCACGCTGAAACCCTCTTCTCATGTTAGCTGACCTGGCTGGAAGCGCCTCTTCAGGCTTTTTATGGAGGATCCCAATTGCAACTGAGAATGTGGCATGGAATGGATGGTTGTTGATTGCAACAACCAACTCTGATGGCATTGTACAATTTCCCTTAGTCTTCATGCTAGCTCTAGAATCTAATCCAGAAGTACCTAACTAGGACATATTGCTAATCATTTTGTCTTCAAAGTTCAAACCAACTTAAGCATCTGCCAAAGCCAAAAATAAAAAGCAAAAAAAGAAAAAGGCTTCTGAAAATGTCAAATAATTTCTCTGAAACTTTTACAAAACTAAGACAGTCTTATGTATCAGCAGTTAAACAAATTCAATGAGATCTGATTTGCACGATGAGACTACAAAACCTCCACACTAGCTATACATGCTTTTCTACACTGAAAAACCTTTGCTTGTGTATAACTTGAAAAATTTTACTTATGCGACAACAATGCTACTGTTTCAATTGCTGTTTCAGACAATCTCCATGGTGAAAGGAAGCTAATGTGAAGGGGTCTGTCAAAGCAACAAGAAGACAAAACCCCGTTATTACCATTATCAACAGCACCATTACGCAACAATACTACGCTAATATTTTCACTCAACTTTCACTTGAAGACCTGTCAAGCACTAGCATTACATCCCAATGAAACAGACAGGGTAGTCAATGGACAAATCTTGTGCAATCATTGACCAAAGTTGCCAAACACATGCAGTATTATTCAAATTATTCATGAATACACTCCAACCCAAAGGGCAATTCTCTAATATAACAAGCACAGGTACAAAACTAGGCAATATATTAGATATATACTATGTTGATAGCTAATCAGAGGATTCTCTCAATGTTTAAGTTTCCCTGCTAGCTTATGGTACCAGAAGTTGACGGCTTGTGAAGACCATTAACATGTACTTTTGCACCCAAACAAATGTTTACATGTTCTATCTTTACTTCGGTATTTAATAAGACTATATCTAGAATCAGTCCACAAGCTTCCAGTAGTGCCATTGAACTTCAAGCGGCTGAGCACAAAGATCCAATATGTCTCATCCACCAACAGATGATTGTGAACTGGTTACTTACCATCATCAGCCATTACACAACATCAAACAGTTATCAGTGGTGGGGAACATGAGAAATCCTGAGAACATCACATGTTCTCAAATAAACTATGCCTGACACAGACCAACCTTTCTTCAAATCGAATAACATATGGATTAAAACTATTTAATCAGATCATACAAGGCACTACCCTGAGAAGCAAGGTTTCCCGCTGGCTATTCTAGGAACTGTTTACATGTCCATGTTCTCTGAGACTCCTCACTATTCTCACACCAAACCTCAATACTTCTTTCAAAGCCCTTCTTCCTTCTTTCAAACCTCTGGCCAACCATTCTTCAAATATGTTTTCATGGTTCTTCATTAAGGCTTTGTTCCTCAATCGATTGATGCTACTGTGTTGAGTGCCACATGGATGATTCCTGTGACTCTCAAACCCTCTCATGTGAGCTGTCCTGGCTGGAAGAGCCTCTTCAGGGCTTTGATGGAGGATCCTATTTACTGCTGAGGATGTAGCGTGGATATTTGTCGACCGGAACAACCAACTCTGTTGGTATAGTACAATTTCCTTTTGTCTTGATGCCAGCTCTAGCATCTAATCCAGAAATAACTAGGTGTGAGACTCCAAAACCTCCACGCTAGCTATTTATGCTTTTCTACATTGAAACCTTTGTTTGTGTATGCATTGAAAAATTTTACTTATGCGAAAACATTTTAGGTTGTCTTTTCATAACATACAAAGAAGAACAGAGGCAATTGTGGTTTTCTGGATGCAGTGGTGGTGTCTGAGGTTGTGTGGACATCATGATGAAAATGCTCTCACAGTCCCCCACAAGTGTTAACACTTCAAATAAATGGATCTTGGATTTCCATAGTTGTTATTGAGTTGGTGATGGAAGAGATCAATATGTTTGCTTTAAGGAAAGCGAAGGCATTATTCTTTTAAGCCGCAAAGCAGCTTGTGAGATCATTGGCTCAGGGACAATGAAGATCCATGCATTTGAAGAAAAAGTTGCTCCGACTGGGTGTTTTATTTCCAAACGCCACCATTACACGTACATAGTTTCAGATTTTAGCTTTTATTTGCAATCACCTTATAATTAAGTGGCTTTATTCTAATTCTCCCACTGCAGGTAACCTATACACATAATCTCCATTCAGGCGAACACAAGAAGTTTTAGGTCCACAAGTCTCCTCATGCATACATCTTCTGACAAACAAAGGAGGATTATCGATATCATGGTCCTACTCAACTTACCAGTTCTAGCACTTCACCTTCATTGTTAGGTGCTCAAGCATTCCACTCTTGCCAGGATCTTTCCTTTATGGATTGTCGCGAACCTTTTGGTTGATTTTGGCTTGTTTTGTTGCATAAAATCCTTCTACTTTTCCTACCCTTCTCTTGTCACTCATGCACCCCCCATGCATATCGCTTCCTCTAGTCTTGCCTCTAAGTAACTGTTGGGGTAAACCCATCGACCCCGACTTTGGTCTCCACGACTCCGACTGATCGACTCCGACTCGGCAATAGCCGACCGACCGAATGTATGACTCCGACTGATCGACTCCGACTCAGCAATAGCCGACCGACCGAACTGACGACTCCGACTCTTCATCAACCGATAGAACAAATATCACCGACTTATGGCCGGTGACCGACGATACAGCAGAATCACCAACTAACGACCGTGCCTACTACCGACATACAGTCGGCTAATCTGCTCAATATGCCTTAACCGTCACGAACGATTACCAATCGCACATCACGGCGCCATAATTGGGAAATCAATGACTCACTACGCGATTATGGTCCGATGATTTAGCGCCATAAAATACGGGATAAAAAGGGGTAAGGAAAACGAAGTTGGTAAGCCACTTCTGATCAGAACTCTGCTACTCTGAATATTGACATCTACTGTTCACCAACTTCCCTCTCTAACTTAAGCATCGGAGAATCCCCGCCGGACATAAATCTGATCAGTGCGGACGTTGTCTTGCAGGTGTTCGTTCCTGACGACAAACGACGGGGAGTTGGCTGCAATAGATTGGCACGCTAGGAACAGGAGAAGAGAAACAATATTCACTATGGTGAAAATTAGAGCCCAACATTCGACTGCAACCGGATCAGCGAGACTCTTCCCGTCGGGAAGTGATTCCTCCCCCTTCTCCAGTAGCAGAGCCTAGTTCCTCACGTTCTGTGGTCACCACGGACGTCCAGATCGCTGCACTCGTACAGCAGATGACTGTTCTTACGGAGGCGGTCAGAAGCCTCCAATAGCAGCAGACTCAGCCACCATAGCCACCGACGGAGCAACCGGTAGCGCAATCGATATCATCCAGGTACAGCCTCCGTCATCCACGACGATCACAATTTTTTTTACCAGAGCGATATTTCAGCTCTCTCATCGAGATGAGCAGCGACACTCACGGCACTCTCGACACGCCATCCACCATTCACGACGTCCCTCTCCTTCTTAATTGGATCGAGCAAAGAAGGAAAAACGACCACGAACACCATCTACTTCCCCCTCTAACTCATCGAGAGGTTCTACCCCCAGAGTTTTCCAACGATGACTTAATGATTACGAACGTAAATTTCAAGAGATCAATCGCCAAATTGCTCAACTTCAAGTGAAAGGTCGGAAATCCTCCAACGATTACGACTTTCACACCATCCAGCCGCTTTCTCGACATATCTTAGACCAACCGATCCCATCTCGATTCAAGATGCCTCAAGTGGAGCTGTACGACAGATCCACCGACCCGATCGACCACCGTGAGAGCTACAAAGCTCTCATGACAATTCAGGGGGCCACCGATGCCCTCTATGCATCGGCTTCCCGGCAACTCTTCAGAAAGCTGCTCGGGCCTAGTATTCCGGGCTTCAGTTGGGAAGCATATACTCTTTTGGACAGTTAGAACATTCTTTCGTGGCTCATTTCAACACCAGTCGAAGGCCGCCACGCACTTCTAATAGTCTCTTCTCGATTAAACAAAGAGAGACTGAAACACTTCGAAATTTCGTGGCTCGCTTTAATGCGGCCACACTTGAGGTCAAAGATCTCAATGAAAATATGGCTATCTCGACCATGAAAAGAGGTCTGAGGAGATCTCGATTTACATATTCTTTGGACAAAACTCTCCCTCGAATTTATGCTGAACTTCTGGAGCACGCATACAAATACATTCGCGCAGATAAAGGAGCTTCTGACCGACGCCAGATAGAAGGCAAAAGTCAGAAGAAGAAGAAGCAAAAGAAGGAAGGAGCTTCGGCCGAATCAAGTCGGCCATCATCCAATAAGCGGGCTTCACCCCGACGACGGAGTCCAAGGTCGAGTTACGGCAGGTATGACTCCTATACTCCTCTTTTCGCTCCTCATGTACAGATCCTCATGGAGATCGAAGGAGCAAAATATCTACGACACCCCCACCAATGAAGGCGTTGCCGAGGAACCACAACCGGAAGAAATATTGTCGGTTCCATCGTGATCACGGTCACAATACCGAACAATATATTCAGCTCAGGGATGAGATAGAGGTCCTGATTCGATGAGGCTACCTCGGCAAATACCGGAGAGATCCACCGACTCAACCTCCTGCTAATCGACGACCTCAACTGCAAACTGAGGAGGCTGTAAATAATCAACTGACTGCAGGGGTGATCAACATGATCTTCGAACGATTGGACAGAGGGGCAACTTCTGAAGACTAGTCGACAAAGCGACGATGACTCGACAATGTAATAATTTTTTCGGAAGAAGATGTTCGGAGGATTCAAACTCCCTATGATGATGCTGTTATTGTTTCAGCAACAATAGCAAACTATGATATAAAAAGAATCTTTGTAGATAATGAAAGTTCAACTGATGTTTTATTTTATTCGATTTTCTCCCGAATGCGACTGCCGAATGAGCGACTCAGAAGAGTCTCAACACCATTGGTCGGCTTCACAGGAGATGCTGTCACAGTGGAAGGAGAAATCTCTCTCCTTAACTGCTGGGACTGAACCACAGTAAAGCACTGTTTTCATAACATTCATGATAGTTCGGGTACCCTCGGCTTATAACGCCATACTCGGACGACCCGGGCTTAATGTCCTGAAAGCAGTGGTTTCGATATACCATCTGTTAGTCCGATTCGGCGATTCCCAACAAGACATGGAGTCGGAGAAATACATGGAGAACAATAACTCGCTCGACGTTGCTTCCTTGTCTCCACTCAAAATAACAAATCTAAAGACTCTTTGTCTGTTGACAAATTAGACCAAAGAGAAAATCAAAAGAGGGGTGAACTGGCTGAACAACTGGTTTCCATCCCATTAAAAGAAGATCCCGAGAAAATGGTCTAAATCGGATCATAATTGCCGATTTAGAGCGGCAACAACTAATAAAATTGCTCAGGACTAATGCCGACATTTTTGCTTGGTCGGCAATCGACATGTTCGGAATTTTTCTAGAAATAATAACTCACCGACCTAACATCAATCCAAATATTAAGCCGGTAAGACAGAAGAAACGACCTTTTCCTCCTGAAAGATAAAAGGTTATTGATGAAGAAGTAGATAAACTCCTTGCAGCAGACTTCATCAGAGAAGCTACATATTCCGACTAGCTTGCCAATGTGGTAATGGTGAGAAAAGCTAATGGAAAGTGGAAGATCTGCATCGACTATATTGATCTGAATGTAGCTTGTCCGAAAGATGGCTTTTCTTTGCCAAAGATTGACCAATTGATCGATGCGACTTCCGGCCACCGACTTCTGAGTTTTATGGATGTCTTTGTCGAATATAACCAAATTCGTATGGCACCAAAAGATGAGGAGCACACGACTTTTGTGATCGACAAAGGTATATACTGCTACAAAGTAATATCTTTCAGTCTAAAAAATATCGGTGCTACCTATCAACGGCTTGTCAACAAGATCTTCAAGATGCAGATCGGACAGAACATGGAAGTATATGTGAATGACATGTTGGTGAAGAGTCTCCAAACTTCAGATCATGTTCGAGATCTGGAGGAAGCTTTCAGCACACTTCGACGGCATCAGATGAAATTAAATCCAACCAAATGTGCATTTGGAGTAACCCCCGAAAAATTCTTCGGATTTCTTGTTCACAACAAGGGATCGAGGCTAATCCCGAAAAGATCAAAACCATCATCGATATGAAGCACCCGAGTTCAAAGAAAGAGATACAGCAACTCAATGGAAGGATTGTCGTGCTCAACAGATTTATTTTTAGATCGATCAAAAGATGCTTTCCATTCTTCAAAACTTTACGACAGACGAAGGATTTCTTATGGTCAGATGAATGCCGATAATCCTTCGAAGACTTAAAACAATACTTGGCTTCTCCACCTTTGCTCACAAAACCAAGGGTCGGAGAGATTGTATCTCTACTTGGCAACTTCAGCAGAAGCAGTTAGTTCGGTGCTCGTCCAAGAGGATGAGAACCGAATTCATCGATCAATCTACTACACCAGCAAAGTGCTTCACAATGCCGAAGTTCGATATTCAAGGACAGAGAAAATGATCTACGTCCTGATTTTATCGGTACAACAACTTCGTCCATACTTTCAAGTCCATCAAATTATAGTTTTGACAGATCAGCCGCTGAAAGCGATCTTACATCGGCCTGACACATCAAGTCAGATGGCAAAGTAGGCAGTAAAGCTTAGTGAATTCGACATTCAATATCGCCCACGACCGTCCATGAAGGCACAAGTCCTAGCTAATTTCGTTGCCGAATGTACCATATCCGATAATAAGCCAGAAGACACAGATGGCAACACAATAAAAGAGGATATGACTCCCGACCCCGACCTAGGGTCGATCTGGGTGCTGCACATTGACGGAGCATCTAATGCACAAGATAGTGGAGCCGGCCTTATACTCATAAATTTCGAAGGAGTAGTCACCGAATACGCCCTTCAATTCAATTTTAAAGCCTCAAATAACCAAGCCGAATATGAAGTACTTTTGGCCGGCTTGAAGATAGCCAAAGAGCTCGAGATCGACAGTTTGAAGGTCTTCACCGACTCACAACTAATTGCTGGACAAGTCAAGGGTGAATTTGAAGCCCGAGATCTTACTATGATGAAGTACCTTCAAAAGGTGAAAGATGTTACGGCGAGTTTGAAACACTTCGAGATCTTTCATATCCCCAGAACTGAGAATGCTCGGGCCGACATACTTTCACGACTGGCTACTACTGCTTTCAACTCACTGGGTCAAACATTTGTCGAATGTCTCGAGTAGCCGAGCATTGACAAAATTGAGGAAGTATTGCAGCTTACTATCAAACCGAGTTGGATGGATCCGATCGTCCAATACCTGAATGATGGGATCCTTCCTGTGGATTCCTCAGAGGCCAAACGACTCCGATGGACAGCCTCTCAATATATGATGATAAGTGTCATCTATACAAAACATCCTTCTCTCTCCTCTTGCTGAACTGTTTGGGACCTACAGATGCCGACTATGCACTTCGAGAAGTACACGAAAGGATTTGCGAAAATCACTTGGAGGACAAGTCTCTAGCTTATAAAATCCTGCGACAAGGATATTATTGGCCCACCATAAAAAAAGATGTAGCTGAACTCATCCGAAGATGTGAACCATGTCAAAAGTATATGAATATACAACATCAGCCGACTAGTCAACTGACATCGATTGTAGCACCATGACCCTTCGTACAATGGAGGATTGACATACTTGATCCTTTTTCCCCAACATCTGGTCAGAAAAAATTTATAATGATCGCCATCGACTACTTTACTAAATGGATAGAAGCCGAACCTCTGGTGCAAATCACCGAAAGCACGATGAAAGACTTCATCTAGAAATTCATCATTTACAGATTCGGTTTGCCACACACCATCATTATCGACAATGGTCGATAATTTGACAACCAAAATTTTAGAGAGTTTTGTGCTAAATTTCATATCACGCACAAACTCACTTCGATCGGCCATCCACAGTCAAATGGTCAAGTTGAAGTAACCAACCGAACAATCTTGCACGGACTGAAGATCCGACTGAATGAAGCCAAAGATCTCTGGATGGAAGAACTATATCTGATCTTATGGGCATATTGGACAACTCCCCGCATACCGATAGGAGAATCCCCCTTCAATTTATCTTATGGAATAGAAGCTATGATACCGCTCGAGATCGGATTGCCATCAATAAGAGTCGAACAATATGTGAACCGAGCAACTCTGAATGTTGGAGAGCCGATCTAGATCTCCTTTCAGAACTCCGACAGCAAGCTTAAATTCGAATGGCTGCATATCGACAAAGGATAGCCTGGTATTATAATGCAAGAGTCAAGCCGAAAGTCTTTCGATCAGGAGATTTGATCTTAAGAAAAGCAGAAGTATCAAAACCTTTGGATCAAAGAAAACTATCTCCAAACTGGAAAGGACCTTACAGAATATCCGAGACTCTTAGACCGGATGCATATCGACTGAAAACTCTCGAAGGGTCGGCGATTCTCCGAACGTGGAATGCCGATAATTTGAAGATGTATTATCAATAAAGTCGTCAAAATGTACATTATTTGAAATACAATCAAAATTTCAGAATCACAAATTTTTGACAAGTTTTATCAACTACCGACTGAATGTCAGCTTTCATTCTCAAAGCCGAGTTGTTTCCTGTACTTAGGCACAAAGAATCAACTACTTCAGTGAGAATTGTATCTCAGTTCTCCTGCAATAACCGACATCGACTACAGGCTTCGCTACAAAAATCGAATTACTGACTATATTTCGGTTCTCAATATCGGCTTTCCATTGCAAAAGCTGACTATAGTCGAAAGATTAATATGCCAACTTAGTCCCAACTAAGCGGAATGAAAAATACCAAAACGATCAAGATCGGATGGAATTATACCGGCTAGGCTACGGCCAGTCGAAAGATATTCGGCTTGCCATCGATTATCAAATAATTTGACGTACAAGCCCGATTAAATGTCGGACACGAGATATTCGACCTACAATCTTATCCTAATTTTGTTAAGTACGTCAAAATGATTATATGACTAATGGATATTCTACAAGTCCTACTGAATGATCGGACAACCAATTAATGTTCGGTGATTATTCTACATCGCAGACATTGCAGGCATTATCAACAAGCAAAATAAGAGACAAAATTTGAAAGAAAATGCTTTAATTCATTATCAAAAAGAGTTACAAAATTGAACCGAAGTTCGACTACAAGTGTCAGATTACACAAAAAAAAAAAAAAACAAAATACACTGACTAAGCTTCGTTATCATTCCTTTGTTCAGGTGTAGTATCCCTGACTTGAATGATTTCGGGCTCAGTCGGTGCTTCTTCTTGAATCGGAGTGGCTTCTTCTTCAGCAATTCCGTCTTCCGATCTTAGAAAGATGATGCCGCTCAAGTCGAGATCTGGACACAACTCTCCGATCATTTCGCTTGACCGACCACATCAACAGCCTGACCCACTCATACAGAAACAAAGAGGACTTCAGATTTTCGTCCACCATCATTAGCATCCTTGGTTGCGTAGCTTAAACGAGGATATAAAGTACATAATGATAGCTTATTCACCTGACCATCGGCTCCATGAGCGAAAAGTTGAAACTGCTCCCGGAGCCGTTCCATATTCGATTCCGAAAGTGAAGAGAACACATCTGGACTCGACTGGGACTCATCAGTCGGATTCTCCGATCGATCTTTTCGAGAAGGAGAAGCCCTAGCCATGAGAATTACTCTAAAGAAGACTTTAAAAGAAAAAAGAAAGGACTCGAAAGAAAGGCAAAGTTGACCTGAAAGCTGGGAGCGATAACCTTGGGCATTGGAGCAACAACCCGACAGAGTCCCAGCACCACCAAAGACAGTGAAAAATAAAAATTTGACTGAGAGCAACCCTATATATATATATATAAGATCCCTCAACGGCCGTGATGAGAGCGGTCAAATCGAAGATCCACCAGATGACGACACGTGACAACATCTGGACCAATCATTGATCGAACAGTTCGACGCACCTGTTCCAGATTAAACCATGTCACCCCTATCTGTGTGAACAATTCCGACCCAATAACATCCGAACACGTGGAACAGATCTACTTGTCAAAATTATATCATTTGATGCCGAATCCACTTTTTGAAATGACGCCTGACACTGACAACTGATACCGAATCGTCCGATCAGTGTAACTGACGATTGTACCTGCCAATACGATAAAATAGCCGATCATCCGTATCTCGAAGGAAACGACGTCAAAATTGGAGCTCGATGTGATAGAGCTCTCTTCGTCTAATGTGATAAACTACGTGATAATTTACATGTTGGATCAGTTTAGACTTGAGAGTGGGGGACAACTGTTGGGGTAAATCCATCGACCCCAACTTTGATCTCTATGACTCCGACTGATCGACTCTGACTCGGCAATAGCCGACCGATCGAACGTATGACTCCAACTGATCGACTCCGACTCAGCAATAGCCGACCGACTAAACTGACGACTCCGACTCTTCATTAATCGATTGAACAAATGTCACCGACTTATGACCGATGATCGACGATACGACAGAATCACCAACTGACGATTGTGCCTACTACCGACATACAGTCGGCTAATCTGTTCAATATGCCTTAACCGTCGCGAATGGTTACCGGCTGCACATCACGGCGTCATAATTGAAAAATCAATGACCCACTACGCGATTATGGCCCGATGATTTAGCGCCATAAAATGCAGGACCACATCCGACGGTTACAAGAACCTTGTCTATAAAAAGAGGTAAAGAAAATGAGGCTGATAAGCCACTTCTAACCAGAACTCTGCTACTTTGAATATTGACATCTACTGTTCACCAACTTTCCTCTCTAACTTAAGCATCGGAGGGTCCCCACCGGACACAAATCTGGTCAGTGCGGATGTTGTCTTGCAGGTGTTCGTTTTCGGTGACAGACGACGGGGAGTGGGCCACAATAGTAACCAATAACCCTATCATGCTTACGCTCAATTTCTTGACGCATCCTTTAGCTTCTACTCTTTTCCTAGCATGCATAATGAGAGTCTTCCTCATGGAAATGGTTCCTCCAGTGAATCTCTTATGGCCAGCTCACTTGTATGGCACCTGTTTGCCTTGTTTTCTTTTGAATAAATTCTACATAGTTCTTGTCTAATATTGAAGCTAGATTAACAGTTTGTTTCGTCTCAGGTGTCCTATTAAAACATAATTGACTATTCAAATTTCGTGTAAACAAAGCCAGTTTCCTTTCAGGAGTTATGACTCAAGAACACATATTTGAGGCAGGTAAGTATGTGTCTTGAAGCTCCAAATATCTCTCGATCCGAGGGTATCAAAGGAGACAACCAAGAAGGTGGCTGTTTGGGGGGATAGAAATGGGCGAAAGAAAGTAAAAAACTTGCATTAAAACCTATGAAATCTTTGAGGAACGCTAAATAAAAGTTCATATAATAAAGAAATTATCAATTTTTTTGTGTAAGAAAGTGGAAAAAGAAGAGTGAAATTGAGCGGAAGAAAATGGAAACAAGACGATATAGACGTAGAGTGTCCTTCCAATTTTATCGGATGTCCCTGAAGAGATATAGACGTAGAGTGGAATTGAGAAGAGCTAGTGTTGGATAGGTTACCTGCTTCCAAGAAGAGAGAAGCTCCTAAGCCTTTGAGAGGACTCCAATTTGGGAGCAACGGCGGTCGCCATGGGCCGATTCCAGAAGAAGAAGCGAAGGGGAAGGCGATAAGGAGGAAGCAGGAAGAGGCGACGGAAACCCAGCCCTTTCTTGTCGGATTCCGAATTGCCGGAGATTAAGAGGAAACTATCGAGGTCCCTAAGCTGTGCTTCAATCGCGCATAGGTTCTCAGAACTATATTGAAGTCCATAGCGGCTTACTTGCAAATAACCCGCTGCGTTGCGGAAGTTGGCTTAATATTAGAGGGCTTGTTTGCAAAGATGGCTCGTAATAGCAGAACATGAGAACTTTATAAGAATATCATCTCTATAGGAAGTAATCTGCAGTGATGTAACTAACTGGTATCAGCAAATGGTTTGCCAAATTTTAGTTTCAAATTAGAGATTGATTGTTTGTGAACAACCTCATAATAATTATATAATATTAAAATTGCAAAGTTATTTATTGATAATTTTGGATTAAGCAACACAAATTAAGGTCAATCTCAAAGATATCCTCGACTTTAAAAGATTTTAAACAGTTCATCCAAATTTTCAAATTACTCCGAGTTGGTCCTTCAACTTTCCGACTAGTGGATGGTGTTAGTTTACCACTTCAATTGATAAAAAATAGTCCTTCGACTTTTCGACTAGCAGGTGAAATTAGCCTACCATTTCAAATGGCAAAAATGCATTCTTCTTTTTTTTGGCCTATTCCAACATCTTTTAAGATCTATACAAATACATGAATAATTTTGATCATCTATAGATTGCTTTGAGATATATGTAGATGAATGAATATTCAGATCATCCACATAATTGTTTTAAGATCTATACATATAGATGAATATTTAGATTGCTTCAAGATCTATGTTGAGGGATGAATAATCCAACCATGAATCACTTTGAGATCTATGCACCTGGATAAATATCCAAATTACCCAAGTGATTGCTTGGCGATTTGTGCATGTGAATGAATATTTAGATTGTTTCGAGATTTATACGAACGGATGGATAATCCTGATCATACAGGAACTACTTTGAGATCTGTATAGATGAAAATGAATCTAGGTTATCCCGTTTCTTTGAGATCAATGAAGATGGATAATTATATGGATCATCTATGGTTGCTTTGTATTGGGATATACCGACCGACCCTAATGCCGACTCACCAGCGCCGACCGATCCTCGACGCCGACTCAACGGCGGGTCCCGATGCCGGCCCATCCATCGAAATGGACCGACCGACTTCGCCCGACCGACCGTGGGCAACACCGACAGTTATTACCGATCGCCCGAAGGCCGATCCCCCATCGCCGACCCCCTGTCGGGTGGGACACCGCCGACTCACCATCAGTTTTGACAACCAACGTCCGACTCCAGCAGGCCCTTCTAGATGCCGAATAAGCGGCATAGGCTACAGTCCTATCAAGGACATGTCGTGCAACCGCCAGGAGACGTTGTCCTGCCAAAAGTCCGGGGCGCTGTCCTGCTAAGGACGCGAATTAATTCCTAGGACCTGTCAGCTCGTCAACGACGTGACAACCCTGGCGCTTTGACAACTCTTCAATTGTCTACATCACCGACGGCGGGACCATACCCTCTCTCACTATATATATCGGGGAAGGCAACAGTGCGGGAAGGTCCTTTCGAAACCCTGAAATTCTCTCCTCTCTAGCTCTCTCTCCCTTTCCCGTTGAGCTCCTTGTTTTCTTTTTACTGTTGCCTAGTCTCCTCTCTGACTTGACCGTCGGAGGGTCCCCGTCGGAGCCACTTCCGGTCAGTGCGGACTTTCTTTTGCAGGCGCTCGCTCCCGACGATCAGGCGATGAAGGGATTGGCCGCAACAGATTTGGTGCGCCAGGTAGGGGCGGCCCGACGATCAACAGCACCAGGGATTAAAACCCCACAGAATCCAAGATGACAAAGACAAGAGCTCAGCGGTCAAGGGTTACTGGATCGGCGAGGCACTCTTCCCGTCAGGAAGAGGCCTCTCCTCCACCCTCCATGGCGGAACCTAGCTCTCCGCATCCCGCGGTGACCACGGAGGCACAGATCGCGACGATCGTGCGGCAGATGATCGTGCTGACAGACGCGGTCAAAAGCTTCAGCAACAATCGATCCGGTTGCCACTCTCGCCGACCGAGCAACTGACGACACGTCCGATGCCCTCCAGGAGCAGCCACCGACGTCCGCATCGATCTCCATCGCCTCCTCCGGAGCACCTATCTCAGTGCTCCCGTCGAGAGGAGGAGGAGGGGCAGCCACAGCGTGACACCCGTCGGTCTCGACGGCCATCTCCCTCCCGGCTGGAACGAGCGAGGAAGGAAAAGCGACCGCGAACACCGTCCGCCTCTCTCTCGGACTCCTCCGGAGACTCCACCCCTGAGGTCTCTCAGCACCGACGGATCGACGACTACGAACGCAGGTTCAAAGAAATCGACCGTCGGCTTGCCCAGCTGCAGGTGGACGAACAGAAGTCCTCGAACGACGTCGACTTTCAGACCGCCCAACCTCTCTCCCGACTTATTCTCGATGAACCGATCTCCAATCGGTTCAAAATACCGCACGTGGAGCCTTACGATAGCTCCACCGACCCAATCGACCACCTGGAGAGCTACAAAGCTCTCATGATGATCCAAGGGACGACCGACGCTCTTTTTTGCATCGGCTTCCCCACTGCGCTCCGCAAAGCTGTCAGGGCCTGGTACTTTGATCTTCGATCGAGAAGAATCCACTCCTTCGGACAGCTCGAGCACTCCTTCGTGGCCTACTTCAGCACCAGCCGGAAGCCGCCGCGAACGTCGGACAGCCTTTTCTCCCTCAAACAAGGAGAAAATAAGACGCTCCGACACTTCGTTGTGCGATTCAACACGGCCACGCTTGAGGTTCGGGACCTCAATGAAGACATGGCCATCTCAGCCATGAAGCAGAGGCTGAGGGCATCCCGATTCACCTACTCCTTGGACAAAACCCTCCTCCGAACATACGCTGAATTACTGGAGCGCGCCTACAAGTACATGCGCACAGACGAAGGAGCTTCCGACCAGCGCCTGACCGAGCCCAAGGGCCCGAAGGAGAAGCGGAGGAAGGGTCGGGACCCTGCCGTGCCTAGCAGGCCCCCGACCGACGGTCGGGTCTCGCCCCCACGACGGAATCAGAGGTCGCCTTGACGGCGGAGTTCAAGGCCGACACGCCCCAGGTATAACTCCTACACTCCCCTTTCTGCTCCTCGTGCGCAGATTTTGATGGAGATCGAAGGGGAGGAATACCTGCGCCGGTCTCCGCTTCTGAAGGCAAAGGGCCTCGATCGACGGAAGTACTATCGATTCCACCGGGGCCACGGCCACAATACCGAGCAATGCATCCAACTTAAGGATGATATTGAAGCCCTCATACGTCGGAGATATCTCGGCAAGTTCCGGAGGAATCCGCTGACCCAACCCATTGCCGATGGACGACCCCAGCCGACTGAAGAAACAACGACTAATCAACCCACGGCCGGGGTCATCAACATGATTTCCAAACGACTCGGCCCAGGGACGTCTGCCGGTGGGGAGCCGACGAAGAAGCCGCGCCCAGACGATATAATTACTTTTACAGAAGAAGATGTTCGGGGCATCCAAACTCCCCATGATGATGCTGTTGTTGTCTCGGCAACGATAGCCAATTATGATGTAAAAAGAATCTTTGTAGATAATGGAAGTTCAACGAACATTTTATTTTACTCGACCTTCTTCCGGATGCGACTGTCGGCCGACCGACTCAAGAAAGTTTCTACACCCTTGATAGGCTTCGCTGGGGATGCTGTCACGGTGGAAGAAAAAGTTACTTTGCCCGTAACGGTCGGAACCGAACCACGACAAAGTATAGTCCACCTGACTTTTGCGGTCGTCCAAGTGCCTTCGGCCTACAACGCCATACTTGAAAGACCCAGACTAAACGCCCTCAAGGTGATTGTTTCGACGTATCATCTCCTAGTTCGGTTCCCGACCAAAAACAGAGTCGGAGAGATGGCGGAGACCAACAACTCGCCCGACAGTGCTTTCAGATCTCTGCTCAGAGCGAAGAATCTAAGAGCTCTCTGACGGTCGACAAGTTGGACCAACGAAAAGAAGAAGAACGAGGCGAACCGACCGAGCAGCTTGTTCCCATCCCGATAGCGGAGAATCCCGACCGCAAGGTATGGGTCGGGTCACAATTACCCGACCTTGAGCGACGACGGTTGGCGGAGCTGCTGAAGGCCAATTCCGACATATTCGCTTGGTCGGCAGCGGATATGCCGGGCATTCCCCCGGAGATAATGACACACCGACTCAACATCGACCCAGCGATGAGGTCGGTAAGGCAGAAGAAGCGGTCTTTTGCTCCTGAAAGACAAAAGGCCATCGACGAGGAGGTGGATAAGCTACTCGAGGTGGGCTTCATTAGAGAGACCACCTATCCCGACTGGCTCGCCAATGTTGTTATGGTGAAGAAAGCCAACGAAAAGTGGAGGATCTGCATCGACTACACCGACTTGAATCGGGCCTGTCCGAAGGACAGCTTCCCACTTTCGAAGATCGACCAGTTGGTAGACGCGACGTCCGGCCATCGACTGCTCAGCTTCATGAATGCTTTTGCCGGATACAACCAGATCCGAATGGCACCCGAAGATGAGGAACACACCGCCTTCGTGACTGCCAAGGGCCTTTACTGCTACAGAGTAATGCCCTTCGGACTGAAAAATGCTGGAGCCACCTACCAGCGACTTGTCAACAAGGTCTTCAAAGACCAGATCGGGCGCAACATGGAAGTGTATGTCGACGACATGCTGGTGAAGAGTGCACAAATTTCGGATCATATGCGAGATCTCGAAGAAATCTTCCACACTCTACAACGACACCAGATGAAGCTGAACCCGACTAAATGTGCCTTTGGAGTGACCTCAGGGAAGTTTCTTGGGTTCCTCATTTTGCAACGAAGAATCGAGGCCAACCCCGAGAAGATCAAGGCCATCATCGATATGCGACATCCGAACACCAAAAAGGAGGTGCAGCAACTCAACGGAAGGATCATCGCGCTCAGCCGATTTATTTCTTGTTCGGCCGAGAGATGCCTCCCGTTCTTCAAAACCCTGTGGCAAGCAAAGCATTTCTCTTGGCCGGACGAGTGCCGACAAGCCTTCGAGGAACTGAAGAAATACCTGACCTCTCCGCCCCTACTTGTGAGGTCGGAGGTCGGGGAGATACTGTACCTTTACTTGGCTACCTCCCCGGAAGCAGTTAGCTCGGTGCTCGTCCGAGAGAACAAGAACCGAGTTCACCAACCGATATACTACGTCAGCAAAGTACTTCACGAAGTCGAGACTCGGTACTCAAAGGCAGAGAAAATAATTTTCGCTCTAGTCATTTCAGCACAGCGGCTCCGTCCGTACTTCCAGGCGCACGCAATCATGGTCCTCACCGACCAACCCCTAAGAGCAATCCTGCACCACCCTGACACATCAGGACGGCTTGCGAAGTGGGCCGTGAGACTGAGCAAATTCGACATCCAATACCGGCCACGACCTGCTCTGAAAGCCCAGGTTCTGGCCGACTTTATCGCGGAATGCCCGACGATCGAGCTAGCGACGGGAGAAGGAAGCCCCGAAGAGGTTGGGACCTCCGAATGTGACTCCGATTCGACCTGGGTGTTGCACATCGACGGAGCCTCCAACGCTCGAGGGAGCGGAACCGGGTTCCTGCTCACCAACTCAGAGGGAATGGTTACCGAACACGCCCTCCGATTCGACTTCAAGGCCTCCAACAACCAGGCCGAATATGAGGCGCTCGTCGCGGGCTTGAGGTTGGCACTAGAGCTCGGGGTCGACCGACTCAAAGTCTTCTCTGACTCTCAACTGATCGTGGGACAGGTCAAAGGCGAGTTCGAAGCGCGGGATCCGACCATGGCCAAATACCACCAAAAAGTGAAAGATCTCGTGGCACCCTTCAAGTACTTCGAGATCTTCCACATCCCCAGGGTGGAAAATGCTCGGGCTGATGCACTCTCTAGGCCTGCAACATCCGACTATGGCACCTTGGGTCGGACGTTCGTAGAAAGTCTTGAACAACCGAGCATCGACAAGGTCGAAGAAGTGCTACAATTGGCGACAGAGCCGAGCTGGATGGATCCGATCGCTCAATACCTGATTGATGGGTCTACCCCCGAAGACCCCGCGAAAGCCAAACGACTCCGGTGGGTGGCTTCCCAGTATATGATGATCGACGGCCGACTATATAAAAGGTCATTCTCCCTTCCCTTGCTGAAGTGCCTGGGACCGACCGATGCAGACTATGCCCTCAGAGAAGTGCATGAAGGGATCTGCGGTGATCACTTGGGGGGCAAGTCTCTGGCTTACAAAGTCCTGCGACAGGGTTACTACTGGTCCACTATGAAGAAGGACGCAACTGAGTTGGTTCGGAGGTGCGAACCGTGCCAAAGGTATGCCAACGTACAACACCGACCCGCCAGCCAGCTTGCTCCAGTCATCGCCCCGTGGCCCTTCGCCTAGTGGAGAATCGACATACTCGGACCCTTTCCTCTGGCATCCGGACAAAGGAAGTTCATTGTCGTCGCCATCGACTACTTCACCAAGTGGGTGGAAGCTGAGCCCCTGACGCAGATTATCGAGCGGAAGATGGAGGACTTCATTCAGAAGTCCATCATTTTCAGGTTCGGATTGCCGCACACCATTATCACCGACAATGGACGATAATTCAACAACCAGGACTTCAGAGACTTCTGTGCGAGATTCCATATCATGCACCGACTGACCTCGGTCGGATACCCGCAATCTAACGGTGAAGTCGAGGTGACCAACCGGACCATACTGCATGGGCTCAAAACCCGACTGAATGAAGCCAAGGGCCTCTGGGTCGAGGAGTTGAACTCCATCCTGTGGGCGTATCGGACGACGCCCCGGGTCCCGACCGGGGAGTCACCTTTCAGTTTGGCCTACGGAACGGAAGCCATGATCCCGCTGGAGATCGGGTTACCATCGATCAGAGTCGAGCAGTACCGCGAGCCAGACAACTCTGAGTGTCGGAGAGCCGACTTGGATCTTTTGCCCGAACTCCGACGCGAAGCACAACTTCGTATGGCTTCCTACCGACAAAAGGTAGCCCGATATTACAACGCCAAGGTCAAACCAAAGCTTTTCAGGCCTGGAGATCTAGTCCTAAGAAAGGCGAAAGTCTTGAAGCCCCCGGACCGGGGAAAGTTATCCCCGAACTGGGAGGGACCTTACAAGATAGCCGACACCTACGGGCCGAGAGCCTACCGGCTAGAGACCTTAGAAGGGACGGTCGTCCCATGGACTTGAAATACCGACAATCTGAGGTTGTACTACCAATGAACCCTGTATCCCTTCACTTGGAATACGAATTCAGTTTCAAACTTTGGAGTCTGGAATTTCGACTCTTCGACTGTTGTTCGGCGCTCGCCAAGGAGTGCGAGCCCCCGACGTCCCAACTCGGACCTAACGTTCCACTACGGACCGACGGACCGACCGTCGACGATGCATCGGACTCTTAAAGAGACCGACGCATCTGTGACGACGGGAGTTACACTCCTTCTACAGCTAAAACTCTCGACCAAAACGATCGGGCAAAACGATCGGCCGACTTGCTAACTCGACCCCGATCGAGAAAGGCAAAGCGCCAATGCGACCAACGTCGCGTTCGCAACTTACCGATCAGGTCACTTTCGGTCGAAGGATATTCGGCTTACCACTGTTTATCACACGACGCGATGTAAGTACCCGACCTAAGTCTAGATAACGGAAACTCGACTCGCCATCGTTTTCCCGACCAAATGCGTCAACGCCGTACGACTAAATGCGTCGGGCGCCGTCCGACTGATCATATCAGATGACATTCAGGTCATCGGGGTGCGCCCGAAGGTCGATCGACCTTCGACCCAGTGAACGACCTTCGACTCCGCTAGCGTGCCCGACTCAACGGGCGCGTGTCTGGAAGTCGGTCGACCCCTGACTTAGCAAACGTGCCCGACTCGTGTCAGGACGATGCACATTCGACTTTGACCTGTGACTCACGACCGAGCGACGGACATTCGGCTCAGGCCTCCGATGGACGCACACTATGACCACCGAACGGACGGCTCGTGGTTAGAGTTCGTCTTGCCTTTCCTACGACGTATGTTACCGACTACCTCGGCTAACGACTTGGGACATCGCTAAGTGACCTAATGTGGCGAAGGGAAGAAGTTGAGAATGAAATTGAAAGTACTCTTAGGTATATCCAAGTCTACAAAATTGGGCCGAAGCCCAGTTACAAATATGTAAAGCAAAACAAAAAAGCGACAAGACCCTGATCATTCTTCGGAGTCGATCTCTTCGACCGGGAAGAGCTCGGGGATGATCGGTGTATCCACCATGATCGGCACTGGATCGACGGTTGGCGCTGGATCGGAGGTCGGCGTTGGATCGGAGGTCGGAGCCGGGTCGGGAGTCGGGACCATCTCTTCTTCGGTGATATGCTCTGGGATGGTCTCCTCCACCGCAGCGGCATCTCCCGACGATGGGTCGGCCACCTCTTCCGTGGCTTGGTCCTCGGCTCCTGGGGGGACGATACCGCTGAGGTCCAGCTCCGGGTACAGGGCCTGGACTACATCCCGACCGTCTTCGTACCCCACCCGGTACGATGCGAAGCCGCTCTCCAGGAGTTCTTCTCGATATCTGTCGGAGCTGCGAAAGTCCTCCACCGTCCGACTCAGTAACTCCTTCGCCGACCTCGCCTCCGCTTCCACCCGATCGAAGGACTCCTTCGCCGACTCTGCTTCCACCTTCGCTATGTCGGCGTCAGCTTGGGCGATCAACATATCCTCCTCGATCTTGGCGAGATTCTCCAGGCTGACTTGGAGCTGCTCGCGTTTGGCCTCGAGCTCGGTGGCAACGCCGTCTCGTTCGCGCCGCAGTCGGCGCACAGTCCGACCCTTGCGCTCGGCCCCGAGATGAGAAATCTCATCCTCCAACCTCACCTCACGGTCGGTCGACAGCTTTAACTGCTCGACCAGTACCACCCTGTCGGCTTCGACAGCCGTCGCCCTATCCTTCCAGGCCGTCCGGATGTCCCCGAATCTTCGGTATCCGGCCTCCAATTCGGACATAGTGTAGATCAACTGCAAACGAGAGCTAACCGTCAGAAAGGCGAAATAACAAAGACAATAAGAAGGAAAGGGGCAAGGCGGAACTTACCCCGACCATGGTCGGGTAAAACGAAGACAGCATCTCGGTCACCTGCCGAGCCTTCAGAACCTCCACGTCGGCTGGGAGGAGGATTCCCTGACATAGCCTCCAGGCCAAGTTGTGGTCAGCCAGGGCTGACGCTCCTTCGGGGGCCTGAGCGTCAGGTGACATGGTGCGACTTTCCGACCTTGGGTCGTCAGCAGGGGCCATCGGGGCTTTCCCCCGATCGGCCGCCCAGGCCCGTAGGTCGGGGAAGGAGGGGATGCTCGAGCTTGATTGAGCACCCCCAACGGCAGCAGCGGGCGTCGACGGATGACATTCGGGTTCCCGAACGGTATCCGACGCCTCCTCCATTAGCGAAACCATCGATGTTCCCTCGGTCACTCCCTCCACCGACCGCTCCTCCGGTAGCGCTGTCGGAGCCGAAAGCGCGATGATCGGCTCTGACTGATCGGCCTCCGACGTTGTGGCGGCCGGCGCTACTATCGAGGGCTTCTTCGGAGGTCGTGAGGGCCCGACACCGGATGCCGGCCTCTTCCTCACCGCGTACTGTCTGATCTTGGCGTCGGTCGGCCTCATCCTCGGCGGCGTCCCTGTAATTTCAACAAGAGAATTAGCACATGTTCGGAGACCAACGCGAAACCAAAAGACAACTGATGGATCAGGCGGTACCTAGACGGGGGATCAGGCTCAAGCCAGCATCATAGAGGGCTTGTTCGGTAACAAGCTCCCTCTGCTTCGGTACCGACATGTCCTTGAGCCGGTGGAGATCCTTCCGGTCGTCCGCTTCCACTCGGCTGTTCTCGTTCGCCTCGGTCCGAGGCACGCCCCAGCAAGAAGGAAAACCCCAGGGAGAAGAATAGGAAACGAAGAAAAACTAGTTCTTCCACCCGTGGATGGACGATGGAAGACCAGTAATGAAAGAAAGATCCTTCCGGGGTTGAAGAGCCACCACCCTCGGGCCTTAGGGTGGGGTCGGAGGACAAAGAATGCCTAAAAGAGAGAAATCCGAGGGTTGGTCGGCAAGAGCTGACACAACAGGGTAAAGCTGATTATCAACCAAACTGAGTTCGGCGCCAGTTGCACCGGACAAAGTCCGTAATAATCTAGCAGATTCCGAACAAACTCCGAAATCGGAAGCTGAAGACCAGTCCAGAGGTCCTCGATGTACAGAGCCACCTGGCCCACAGGCGGGTTGTTGACCCGCTCCTCGGCCCCAGGGGCGGAGAGTCGGAACTGCTCCGGGATACAATACTGATCCCGAAGCCGATCGACATTCGGCCCCGAAAGTAAGAAAGCCTCCACTTCCGGGGTCGATCGAAGATCATCGGTCGGGTTCCCCGATCGAGCCTCCCGAGGAGAGGTCCTGGCCATGACACCAGAACCAAGAAGAAGGGAAAACCAGAGAAGAAGGAGAAGAAAAGATTTCAAAGGAAGCAAGAGCAAGACAAAAGGAAACACAAACTCTGGATGAACCTTCCGAAAAACGGGGATGGGGGTAGCTACCTGCGACGGAGGAGAGACCGTTTGGGCAGAGTCTCCGCAGCAAGACCGTGAGAAGTGAGGCTTTGAGTACAAGCGGCCCCATATATATAGGGCTTTCCGACGGCCGGGATGTGGCCGCGCCGACCAAGACCTCTTGGATGATCGACGCGTGGCGGCATCCAGGCCCTCCTTCGGCCCGACGGTTCGGCGCACCCTTCCCAGATCGGGCCACGTCGCCTTCATTAATACGAATGACGCCAGCCCAACGACCTCCCAAGCGTGGCAGGAGACCGCACCTCAGAATTAAATCGCTGACGGCGATCCGCATCCCCGATGGGATGCCTGACAGTGGTCCGCGCTCCCAAAAAAGGCGCTAGGTGGCGGTTTGCGTTCCCCAGAAGGTGCTTGACACGGGATCGTCTGACACCAGATCGTCCGACACTGGATCGTCTGACACCAGATCGTCCGACACTGGATCATCTGACACCGGATCGTTGACACCAGATCATCTGACGTCGAATCATCGAACATCAGGACACCTGACATCGATTTGTCCGGACCATTAGCTGGTGAGATCAGCAAAATCAAGGCATGATGCTACAAAGAATCCACTCCTTTCGACCAACACCCCACCCGCATGGAAACGCGAACCGATGTGACATCAAGCTCAGGAGTGGGGGGGCAACTGTTGGGATATACCGACCGACCCTAATGCCGACTCACCAGCGCCAACCGGTCCTCGACGCCGACTCAATGGCGGGTCCCGATGCCGGCCCATCCACCGGGATGGACCGACCGACTTTGTCTGACCGACCGTGGGCAACACCGACAATTACTACCGATCGCCCGAAGGCCGATCCCCCGTCACCGACCCCCTGTCGGGTGGGACACCGCCGACTCACCATCGGTTTGGACAACCAACGTCCGACTCCAGCAGGCCCTTCTAGACGCCGAATAAGCGGCATGGGCTGCAGTCCTATCAAGGACATGTCGTGCAACCGCCAGGGGGCGTTGTCCTGCCAGAAGTCCGGAGCGCTGTCCTGCCAAGGACGCGAATTAATTCTAGGACCTGTCAGCTCGTCAACGACGTGACAACCCTGGCGATTTGACAACTCTTCAGTTGTCTACATCACCGACGGTGGGACCATACCCTCTCTCACTATATATATATCAGGGAAGGCAACAGTGCGGGAAGGTCCTTTCGAAACCCTGAAATTCCCTCCTCTCTAGCTCTCTCTCCCTTTCCCGTTGAGCTCCTTATTTTTTTTTACTGTTGTCTAGTCTCCTCTCTGACTTGACCGTCGGAGGGTCCCCGCCGGAGCCACCTCCGATCAGTGCGGACTTTTTTTTGCAGGCGTTCGCTCCCGGTGACGAGGCGACGAGGGGATTGGCCGCAACACTTTGACATCTATGCACGCATCATTCCCTTCCTCTCCGGTTGCCTCATCTTCTCTTTACGGCTTCACATTGTCAACGGCCGATGGAGAGCACACGCGGCAGCATCAGCATCATCCCTAAACTTTCAATCTGTGGCTCTGAATTCCATCCCAATGATCTTTGGCGCAATCTAGTTTCGGCGTCTCTGGCTTTCCCAATCCATCCTCTCCCCACCAAACTGCAATCTCCCACCCTCTCGCCTCTATTGGCGGCATTGGGATCTCCGAGAACTGAATTTCTTCTTTGTACGGATATAAGACTTTGATCACCCTCCTGTCTCTCTCAATTTGGGGCATTTTCTTTGACACAATCTCTCTAAATTAAAATCTCATTTCTTCTCTCCTTTTTATCTCCTTTGTACTCGTCAGTGCTTTTTATTCAGGCAATTAGCTGCTCTATCTGTCCATGAACTAAAAATTGGAATTTTCCCTCTCCTTATCACCTCTCTGTTTCAAGGTCATTTGTCATTCTTGCAACTATTTATGTTGGGGCTAATTGTCTAATTCTTTGTACTGACCAACTTTTCCCCTTGAGCCTTTCCTTTTCATTTTTTTTTCCTTTTTTTTATTGATTTGGTATTATTAAGTTGTACGTTTGCCATCAGCTTTCATAAGCTGAAGGCATGGAGCATATCTGAGGTATTCTGTGAAGCATTAATGTCTCAATCTTCTTGTTCTGAACTTCTATGTAAATTGATGTTGTTCAAATAAGTTTGGTAAGAATTCATTCTTTTGACATGGTTTGCTTTGGTAAGCAACCACAAAGAGACAAGTGAATTTATATCATTATTGCATCAGTTAATCTTTGCGATGCTACAGCTGTTCCCAGCCTTCCCATGCCCTGCTCCCATTCTCTATGCTTCGTTGCCGGACTATGGAAACAGAACCAAATGAAGATTTAGGATTTTTTTTTTTTTTGGATTGCTTTCTTAAACAGCTTATATGCACTTTTTCTCTTTTTCCATTTTTTTTGTGAATTAGGTCAGGAAACCGAATTGAAGTTGGGATGAGGGTGGGACCTAAACCCAAGTCATTGATATCAACTTCCGATGACTTCACCAACTCTATTGGAGATATGCTCTTGGAAGGTGTGAATTCCAAGAGAGTTTGGGCCCATATCCAGATGATTGCTTATCATGCACAAAGTTTTGATGTTGGCGGAGGCATGGCAACATCGATGGCTTCTTAACCTTCAAGAGGGTTTTCAACATCGTAGAGGCCTAAAATGATACAAGATTCATTGATGTGCTAAGCTTACCAGATCCAATGGTGCAAAAGAGGGCCTAGGGTTGAAGAGGGGAAAGAATTCAAGTAACGCTTGATTTCAATATCTGTGCTTTATAAATCATCTCATGGAGCAAGTATTATTATGCATAATATTGATAAGAGAGTCAAGGTGATAGAAATTAAAAAGGAGTTTGATTCATAACCAAAATGAAAATAAAAATAAAAATTGGAATGACTTGAAATTGGAATAGCCAAATCCCTCAAAGCATTTGGTTCATAACTGGAATCAAAATCGGAATCGAAATCTACAGAGAAGAGTAGAGATTGAGGAGATGTTTGATTGGGAAGAGTGGGGGTCTGGAATCAGAATCGAAATGGATGACTCTCATTCAAACCATTTGGTTGGAAAGAGTCCTATTCCGATTCTGAGGTGGAATGGAAATGGCTCAATCTATATAAAACTCAATTCCTACTCTTCTCTGGGGGTGTTTGGTTCGTAACCGAAATCAGAATGGGAATGAAAATCAGAATGGCTTGGAATCAGAATCGAAATTACCAAATCTTTCGAAGCATTTGGTTCATGACCGGAATCGAAATCGAAATCAAAATAAAAATTTGAATCCATGGAGGAGAATAGGGATTGAGTTCTATATACATTGAGCCATTTTCATTTCATCCTGGAATCGAAATCGAAATGGAACTCTCCCAACCAAATGATTGGAATGGAAGTCACCCATTCCGATTTCAGACCCCCACTCTCTCCAACCAAACACCCCCTCTGTGAATTCAAATTTTCATTCCAATTCCGATTCCGATCACAAATCAAATACTTCAGAAAATTTGGTCATTTCGATTTTGATTCTAAATCATTCCGATTCTCATTTCCATTCTAATTCCGATTGCGAACCAAACATCCCCTGAGTTCTATATAGATTGAGCTATTCCCATTCCACCTCGAAATTAAAATCAGAATGGAACTCCTCTCAACCAAACTGTTGGAATGAGAGTCACCCATTCCGATCCCGATTCCAGACCCTCACTCCCCAATCAAACACCCCCTAAGAAGATTGATTAGGATTGAATATGGGAAAGTGAACAACTATATAATAGTGTGGCATATTATTTGGAGAATCTATATCCATAGGTAAGAACAGACAACAAATCATCCAAAGTCACTTATCCATTCAATGTGAATTTTAGGCTTCCATCCAAATGTTGGTATATAATTGGCTGTCATGGCTCAAACAAAGAAAGATATTATTGGAATGATATAAATCTGAGCCGTTACAGACAAGCTCAGACTGCTATTTTTCTCCCATCGATTGAACAGCTAATACTCATCAAAAACTGCTTCATTCTCTCCTTCTCAGTCATTCCAGGTAGCATAAAAGTGTGATTGCATGTCTCTGTCTAATATAAAAGTTTGCTATCCGTGAGAGTGCTTTTGCTACAGCATAACAAATATTTACAACCAAGCTAATGAAAATATGCCAGCAGCGAGAATCAAGCGTTGACACGTAACATTTGGTTGAGGGAAGCAAAGTGATTGGATTATGAATGGAGGAGATCATCTGTATCTCATATCTCCATATGCTCCCTGTTAACTGGGATATTACATATAAGACATCAGCACTCCGTATCAACTAGCATATGGATCGTAGAGATTCCAAATCTCTATTCACTTTCAATTACTTCGGGACCTTCTAGGAATTCTTTGAACCATTTTGCAGATAGTTTTGGAGTCCTTTCTTGTGTCTCGAAATTCACATGATAGAGCCCAAACCTTTGAGTATAGCCAAAGAGCCACTCAAAATTGTCAAGGAGAGACCATATGAAGTAGCCTCTGACATCAGCTCCTTGCCTGCAACCACACAAACATATATCAAATTATTTTGTAGGTAAACTTAGAATAAAATAAATCTCCATGTATATTATATTCTGAAAACAAGTTGCAGTTTGTTAGCAAAGTCGAAAGAAGTACTTTCTATATTTTATAAATCAGAAATATGGATTACATTACAGAATGTTGTTCTTTATGAATTCATTCATGTTTATTATGTCCTTAATTTCTTATACATATTGTAGGTTCATTGCATTTGACAAGCATCCTCATGGATGTAACATCAATGTTTATCAATATCTAATTTTTTTGTCTAAAGCCAAAAAAAATTTCTTTAATGAAACAACCTAATGATTGTTAATCACCTCATGGCTCTTGTCAAAGAAGTAAGGTAGCTATGCAAATATTCCACTCTGCCCTCGTCATTCAGCATATCTGCTGTTGGATCATTACTGGTACTCCCTTGTGCGTAACCTGTGCAGATCTATATTAGTATCCACATGAACCTAAAATATATATTGGAGTAATCAAAGTTTATGTGTTAGAAGTGGAGGGCAAAGAGAGGGGGAGGGTGAAAATGCAGCACTTTTCTTTTCGCACTGTTACTAAATGTTCGACTATTTGAATACCCAAATATTTGGCTTCACCATATTTTAGCTGACCACGATAACAAGACTTCCCTGCTCATCTAAACGAGAGTAGCTGTGTTCATGGATCTAGATGAGTAATCAATTAATTATAAAATTATCATGAAATTTTAAATGATGGGAAATGCAAATTTACATCGATGAAGATATAACAATAATAAGAAATCCATTTTCCTTGCCATGTTTTCTTGACTTACCATTTTCAGTAATGAACATGGGGATGTTATTGTATCTTTGCATAATGTACATGATCATCTTCTCCATACCATCTGGAAACACAAAATTATCTGGCATTGAAGTCTACAAGGAAAGATTCAATTGGTAAGTAACTTTTCAGGACATGTAGAAGAAGTCCAAAATCAAATGGTATTGTCTTAATGCTGCTAGGTGCTAGAATTCTAAAAGCTTTATATTGTCATTTAAAGCTGGCATACATAACTTCTCTGTTTGTTCATGTAATTCTTCTCCCTATCTCTTCTGAATACTTCTCCCATTTCCCCAAACCTTCTGTTTGTACACAGCTATTCTATCAATAAAGTGGGGGTATTGATTGATACCTCCTTATCCAGTCAAAAAAAATAAAAATAGAAAAAGCTTGCACACATATGATCGTTCTAGTTCTCCTAGTCTGATTAATTCTGTTGCTTAAGAAATGTACTGTTGTTCTTCTGTTCCTACCGGAGTACCAATTGGAATCCCATTTCTTTCCCCGGTGCTGATCACAAATGCAGTTGACTCTATGCTGCCTTCCTCACATGGAGAAAATATGCAGTCTTGTATATATTTACTTGTGTAATGATTGATACCAATAAAATCCAATTTATGTTGCAATTTTCTTCCATCCTCAGACGAAAATGTTGGTAATCTTAAACCCAGGACCTGGCGCATTTCAGGAGGATATTCACCAAATATGACAGGATCAAGGAACCTGCAAACATGATAATTACATATCAGACATCATGAATACTCGGATAAATTTATGTAATGCACCAGCAAACGATGGAATGTCTCATTTGGTAATAAATATATGAATAGTTTAAGTGCTTGGTGCATTCTTCACTAACACCCATTTGAAGTATGATTATCAATTTACCATGCGATATCAAATGCTAAAGCCCGTTGAACTGCAAAACGATCTGCTGGAATGTCCCTAAGTGGCTCAAACCATCTTGTGGATATTACAATACCAATAGAACCTCCTTGCTTTGCCTAAAAGATAAAACAATAGATTAACGTTCTGTCCACCATCAAATAAATATAGATTTGAAGAATATAAATAGGGCATTTTTCTGAGATTATGTTGCTGCCATTGAATGTTTCAAAACACACTGGCCCAAAATCTCTCTAAAAGATATGTTCTGTCTTGTCTTTTTTCCCCCACTTTCTCATAATAAAAGCTAAGCAAAATCACTTTGATTCTAACACTCTGACATCTACCTGATATTCCTTTTTGTATGTTTCGACTGCAGTTGCATGGGCTAGTATGATGTTATGTGCAGCAATATATGGTTCTATGTTTGAGTCGCCAGAGAGGCAATCACCAAATGGCTTCGAGCAACGTTGAGGAGGATATACTCCACTTATAAAACCTTTTACCACAACGTTGTTTGGCTCATTGAATGTAATCCAATATTTAACTTTCCTCCCAAATGCTTTGAAACAAACATCTGCATAATGTCCGAAGTCTTTTCTGTATTTAAAAAAAAAAAAACAAAAGAAAAAAAAGAAAGAAAGAAATTGAAATAGTCACGAGCTCAATTAGATGTACCAAGATTGATTGATGAGGTGATATTTAGCTCAAGCACTTGGTATGTGTCGGTGTGTCATACTTTTGGATTCTCCATCCTTATAAATGCTTATGTACTATTATTCATATTTTCTTCATATTATTCCTGATGTGGTGATATTTTTATTATTTGTCCCAAAAAGAAAACTAGAAGCGAAAAATGATTTGTAGTGAAGGAAAGAGACTATACTGTATTTGGGGATTCAGCCATGCACCATATCGATCTTCAAGATATTGAGGAACATCATTGTGATTTAATGTAACAAATGGCTGTATCCCTGCATCAATAATAAGGAAGGAATATCGACTATGCTAAAATTACAAAATCAATTGTTATATAGACAAACATGCAATTTAGATTCATTTTTTTTAATGCTACGAAACAAGAAAAGCGGCCACAAAAAAGGAAAAAAGAGAGAAGTAATACCTTGAAGTAGTAGAGCATCAATAAGTCTGTTGTAAAACGTGATGCCCACTGAATTAACCTTCCCAAATCTGCCTCCTGTTGCCAGTAGGATAAATTTCCTTAGTGAAACTAAATCATCAGTCACTGAAAACATATTAGGGTACCATCACTAGACTATAACTCACTTGGTAAAATTCTTGACCAAGATATAGAGAATCTGTAAGAGTTGACACCAAGGTGATGCATGAGTTCAATATCCTCCTGTATGCAACAACACTCGAGTATGTAAAATCTTATGGTATTATTTTGAAAGGAAAAGTCTTTCCATATCAAATACTATTTTTAATAAACCACTACATAACAACTCATAGTGTAATAGTGAATTCTCAATTTATACAATGAGTTAATTGCTCCATAGGCCCAAGTAACTAACAACTGTAGTTTTGAAATTTCACCATATGTTCCTACCTATCCACATCATGTTTTGGTGCAACTATCCTAAATCAGTATAGTTTGCATGGTTTGTGTTACAAACATTTTGTATGAATTGCGGTGGATGATATTTTGATAATCCAAGCCTCCGAAATATCCTCACCATGTAGAGATGATAATGATCGTCAGCAATATCTCCATCACTGTTGTCCTGGATATGACCTAAATAAAATACCGACAAGCAAAAAAAAAAAAAAAAGATATTGAAGATCCTTCTAAAACACTAGACCTTTGCAGAAAAAGGAAAAGAAAAAAAAAGCCTTTTTTCATGAAATTTTAAGCTCTGAAAAATATATGATGCCACGATATTTTTAAGAGAATACAATGCTATGAGCTAACAAATTGTGATCTACCATCGCCATGAGTTGGGATTGCTTGTGCAACCACCACAAGTTTGACTTGTCATGCACAATAAAATCTTACAAATTCGAATATTATTTCATTATAAAGGATGCAAGAGAATGCAAATAAAATAAAACCAGACAATTGAACTAGTCAATTTGTAGCCCTGAGTGGCAGATATCCGCTAATTAGTTTGGAACAGTTCATGAGTTCTAGTCTGCTCAAGGTCTCATAGATTTCATGTTTTCAATACTAGACTAGACTTGCATGTAATAGCTATAATGGATGGCTTTTTGAAACATAAAAAAAGGGCATCCTTTTATTGTTTATCCAACTTAATAATATATTCTTGATTTTGAAATGCATAATCTATTTCTTTTTTCTCTCTTAAAAAAAAGAAATGGCCAAAAATGCCAACTTTTCAAGCTGGTAAAGTCCTCGTCAATTAGACCAGGTGGCTAGCCATGAAGTGAGCACAGACAAATCGATTTAATGAATGAACGAAGTACATCTACCACTGCTTGGGGCATCTGACATGAGGTACAAACGGCATAATTAAAGGCTTGTTCAACTAATTTTTGTTCGCATAGTGTTTGAATTTTGAGGAATACTGTGCCGAAACCCTAAGCTAGAAGCCGTATATGCTTTCCTTTTTTCCAAAATCCTTTTTATCCAGTTTCTGAAGCTCAATTTAACACTACAAGTAACGCATTACTGAAATGTGGAAAGGGAAATAACTTACCTGGTATATGAGTGAATACATCCCAATTACTTAAGCTTTTGTTACCTTCTAGGTATGCACCTTCTATCTGAAAGATAATTGTGAGTCATCAAAAGGCTTTTGAACAAATTATGAGATATATCAAATATCAGTATTGGCCCTAGAATTCACTGAACCCTTTGAATTTATCTATAAATTCTTTTATCTATTCTACTGCATTATATATATATATATTAAAAAATAAGAATGTGAAGTTACAATACCTGTTAATTAAATAATGGCTGTTACTTAACTTTTATTTTGTTTATCTAAATTAAATAATATTATTAAATTTGACTAGAATTTGTCCGGTGAATGGTGACCGCACGAACAATGCTATTGTTCGTATCGTTGAGCAAATAAAGATTATTATAACAATGCGTACCGCATAACAAGCACGACTTAATGAGTATTTTTTTTTGGGTTTCGTGTTGCTTTGGACCAGGCTGAGCCATCATGCCATGGTAAATAGCTCTTTGAGAGAGAACTTGTTAGATGCATCATATTGACCATAAGCCTAGTATGAAATTACATTTTTTTATTTTTGTATATAAAATAATTTTATCACGTGATTTAAATAACAAACAGTGAGAAAAAAATAATAAAAAAATGTTACAAACACAAACAATTGATGCTTATCCCGCAAGCTTGATTTTGTATCCATAATTTATCAATATTTAGCGTTACATTTGAGGGGCATGCGAGGAAAATAACTACAGGGCCCATATAAGCCTCCGTGATGTTGGTAGGCGTTTAATATCTCCAGTAGCCTTTGGTGCCTTTCCCGTCGCATTCTCACGAGCGTATTGTTTTCATCCCACTTGCCAAGACCTGATGTAGCAAATCAATAAGTATCTGGTAAAAAAGATTTGATGTCACATCCGTTGATGTGATGATGTTTTCACCCATCAGTAATGAGCGTCTGATAAATCTAGCGGTGGAGCTGCAGGGCGAGAAATTATTGCATGGATCGGATCTAAGTGAATCAGGATAAATCGTGGAGCAAATGCACGGTGGATAACTCGGCAAGGTCCCCTCTCGAGAATTTTAGAGTACCAGCATGGCTTCCCCGTCAAACACTTCAATCGATCAAAAAGAGATTGGCCTCACTTGGAACGTCACTGTCCAACATAGCGTTCACGGCGTTTTGTTCCACTAGTCCCACCCTCCCCACCAAATTAAAAGACGAACAAACCTCATTAAAAAAGAAAAAAAAAAAGCATCGTGCCAAAAGGGTGTACCAATCTCTCTTTGTTATTAAACTCACTTGCAACCACCATCCACTTGGATGTTAGATGGCAAGAGACAATCATATCTTGGCATCTTGCCAAGCTAAACCTACCCAACCTAAAATGGGTGCTAAAGATAATGTTAAACCCGCAGCCGACCTCAATTGCTTGATTTGACCTAGAGGTAAAGTAACACGGTGGTGGAATTGTGGCCTATGATAAAGTAACAGTATGGTGGAGTTTCAGCCTATGATGCGAGTATAATGAAAATATTCCTTTCAAAAAAAAAAAAAAAGAAAAAAGAGACGATTATAATGAACATAACGACCGTTATGTGCCCCGTTAATCAACTCGAAATAATTAGATGTTTTAGCCTTTAGGGATGAGATGGTGCTTGTTACAGTGACTGTTAGTCATTAAGAAACAGAAACTTTCTCAAAAATAAATAAACAAATAACAGAAACAGTAAAACAATCGCCTTGGACCAGAGAAATACCTATGTGGCTGGCCTGTGAAGTCATTACAGTGGCCATGGTTTTAGATCGATCATGGCAAAAATCAAGACCGCCAAAAGATACAAGTTAATGGATGTTACCTGGTAAGAAGAAGTCGAAGTTCCAAACAGAAACGATGAAGGGAACTGGCTCCGGTCCAGCTCAGAAACCGAGCAGAGCAGCTGAAGAAACAAAGCACATGCCAACATCCACGTTTTCTTCTTCTCCATGCTTCAGCACCAACTTATCTAAGGTGGATTAGAACAAGGAGTGGGAAAGACTGTTCCATGGGAATCCACCTGGTTAAGAGTTTATATATATATATAGATAGAGAGAGAGAGAGGGAGGGGTGGGTGGGGGTTGTGGAGATTGGGTGTTCTAAATTAGAAAATGACTTTATCCAAAAAAAAAAAAAATAGAAACCGGCTTACCCAAAAATATTTAAAAACTGCAGCGCAAAAAAAGAAAAGAAAAATTTCTGCTTGGATCCTGACGTGCTTATCCAGACACCATTTGTTTGCACTTATTACTGTGCTCTTTTATAATTTTTTATTAAAAATTATAGAAAAATCTGAACCGTCCAGCCAATAAAAATTTTTCCCACCGACGTCCGAACCCGTATCACCGTCATCTTCCAGTTGGCGTCTTCTTTATTAGTTGTCTTCATCCTCACCACTGATATCGAGGTCTTGAGGCGACCAGGATCTGCACAACTCCACAACTTCTTCACTGGCGATGATAAGGAGGCGAGGTCATCGTTCATCACCCCAGGATCCATGTGTTGGCCCCTGGTGCCCAGCTGTGAGGCGAGTAGAAAATGTTTGGCGAAATGCTTCATAGAAAGAATGTAAATCTTCTTTTCTTTTTGATAAATTTCTATGACTTTTTGATTAGGGCGGAGATGGGAGACACGCTCCGTGCTTCATACGTGTACCATTTTGTATGAGATGCAGAAGGGCATTGTAAGGTTCTCTACCAATGAATGTTCACTGTTGGAGGGCAGCACGTTACAACATTAGATGAAACCCAAGTTGTCTTTGGTCATCTCTGCTAAGAATTTACACCAAGGCTTTGGATGGGACTCCCAAGGTCTGGCACTTGCTTTCAAGCCATTAAGTCCAACTCATGGAACACCAACCTACTAAATTGAAACGAATCCATCCAAATTTTGTAGATCATTTTAAATAATTTTTATAGATAATCGATTTTAGTTTTAATTCTAGACAATCAATTTAAATCGGTTAAATTTCAGATATACATCCAAACCAATCCGATCCGTTACATCCTTGTAAGTGCTCCCAAAAATCAGCGAATACCATGAGGAGTGAACAGTATGAGCGAAACCGATTTACGGACGTGGCGATTGGGGACTTCGGAGTTTTTCATGAGAAACAGAGGCGTGACCGGTTGGTAGATCCTGACAGAGAAGTTCGAGCCACTTATCCCAACAATGATTAGGTCACAGCGTCATGATGCCGTAAAAATTTATCCGATGGCTGCTGTGAATCCTGAGAAAATAGACTCCAAAGAGGTTTCCTCATATATAACGAATTCTAGAACGAGTTGGACAGAGATCTGAGAACATAGATTTTGAAAGAAGAAATTTTTTTTATTTGCTCAATATCTAATTAGAAGATCTACTTTTTTATTTATATGTGTAAGCATGCAACAATAAGAGCTAAAAAAAAAAAACCCCTGCCTTTCTCTCGTTTTCTTTCTCGATCATCTTGATGAGGATCCTGTGGCGACCCATGAAGAAGAAAGGAGATATACTCAGAAGAAGAAAGAAGGAAAAAAGGCTAAGAGAAAGGTAGGATTTTTTTTTTTAGCTCTTATCGTTACATGCTTGCATATATAAAGAAAAAGATAGGTCTTCTAATCAGATATTGAGCGAATAAAAAAAATTTCTTCTTTCAAAATCTATGTTCTTAGAGCTCTGTTCGACTCGTTCTAGAGTTCGTTATGAATGAGAAAATCTCTTTGGGGTCCTATTTTCTCAAGATTCACAGCAGCCATTGGATGAACTTTGACGCGTCATGACGCCGTGACTAATCATTGCTAGGATAAGTGGGCTCGGACCTCTCTGTCCGGGTCTACCAGCCGGCCATGCTCTATTTCTCATGGAAAAACTTTGAAGTCTCCAACCGCCACATCCGTAAGTCGGTCTGCTCATATTATTCACTCTCCATGGCATTCGCTGATTTTTGAAAAGCACTCATAAGATGTAATAGGCCGGGTTGGTTTGGATGTATATCTGAAATTGAACTGATTTAAATTGATTCTCTAAAACTAAAACCAAAACCGACTATCTATAAAAATTATTTGAAAATGATCCAAGAAATTTGGATGAATTCATTTCAATTTAGTAGGTTGGTGTTCCATGAGTTGGACTTAATGAGCTGGACTAAAATTTCTATGGATGGAGAGCGAAACTTGAATTTTTTAGTTGGGTCCAGAAGTTATGGACAATAAAAATTATATGGGAGGCATTCTTTTGATGAAATTTTGGATCACCCTAAATGGTTTGCTTCATGCTGGTGTATGTTTAGGCTACTTACTTTTTACCTTTTATTGTTGGAAGCAACTTGACCTCTGGTAGATGTGTAATGTTATTTTCTGTCGAGGCACTGCCCTCATTTCCTGTACGATATCTTATGTGTTTCATCAACACATATATGACGGATAACCGAACATTGCATTGTAGATCAGACTTTAGACTATTTGGTCCAAGAAGTTGTGCCCAAGCTTGCTAACAATTAAGTTGATCCTGATAATTGGAACCTAATTAAGGGGCTTTCTGGCTCGCAGATTTTGCTGAAAACAAGTTAATAAGACTCAAAATGAAAGTGCTTTTTCTTAAAACTTTAGATAAAAAACTAAAAATTTATAATTAGCATATGTCCTTTAGCTTCTTTAGCATTTGAAGAAGAACCAAAGGGAAGACAAAAGCCATTTCTCTAGCATCTAGGGTTTGTCTATTTTAGTCCTTTACCCATCCAAGGTCTATAAATGGTACAAATTGAATTAGATAGATGGCTAGGATTTATACTAAATATAAAAGATAATAATAAATTTTGGATATATTTGGTTTTGGGTTTGATGCCAGTTACAGTGTCGGGTTTGGTTTCGTATCAGATTTAAATCAAAAATTTATCAAAATCAAATGGTTTTTCATTTCTAAAAACATCATTGAAATCATTTTTATTTAATTTTAATTAAAACCGTCCCCATTGACACCCTTTTTTTTTTTTTTTTTAATCCTGCTCTTTCTTCTTTTTTTCCACCGAACATTGCTTCACACTAAGACCGACAAAATATGACCCGACACATCAATTTGATCCATGTTCGATCCGTTATAAATAAGTTTGAATTTAAACAAAAATAATTTGGATCATAAATAGATCGATCCGTTTAATATTTAAGTCGAATTTGAATTTTAGATATTTGATCAATTCAACCCATTTAACCTACTTATTATTCAGATTGGATCAAGTTAGATAATCCGTTTAACACATTTAACCTATTTAATCTATTTAAGATCTTTTTAAAATCTACTTAACAGATTTCTGATCTGTTTATTCCGATCTGTTTAACTTGTTTAATCCATTAAAAATTTATTTAACTTAACTTGATCTATTTAATAAACAAATTAAGCAGGTTGGATTGGGTTGCCTATATAATAAACAGGTCAGATTCAAATCTGAATTTTTGACCTATTTAATAAATATATTAAGTTCGGATTGACGATTTTTTGACCTAATCCATATTGATCCGATCTGACGTGACTTAATTACATCCTACTTATACTATTTAGCGCCTATAGCAAAGAGAGCTCTTTCCTATTCCAAGTTAGTAAGACTCTATTCTCTTATAATTAGGGCTAGAAATAGATTCGGACATGCTCAAAGCCTATTGGACTGGGCCAACTTGAGGTCGAGCTATAGACTAGGCCAAAAAATTTCATGCCAGATTTGGACTTAAATTATGAGTCCATGTTTTTGAGCCGATCTAAATATATAATTGGTTTAACCCAAGCTCGAACCCAAATTCAGACTGATACAAAGTTTTTTACTTTTTTGATTTCTTTCCTTCCCATGCATAAACAATGCAGCCCTTTACTTTTTGAATAATCTGGGTATATCATTGATGCATTACATTTGACAAAATTGTTGATTTCCTGTCATATTGTACTCGTTACTTAGATGCAAATGAAATTCCTTTTGATTTACAATGTTGCATTGGGTCCAAATCACGAGATGAGTTGACATGCTGCTTTTATTTAACGGTTTGTTAAGACATTGATACAACTTCCAATTTGGCATTCAACTTCTAGGCTAATTCTATCGGTCAGATTTGGAATTGAATTTTTTAAAAATTTTAAAATCTATATCCAAACCTCAACTTGAAAAAAAATTTAAATCAAACTCGAGTCCAAATGTAATATGGCCCGCCCCGTCCACTTTACAGTCGACTCATAATGGAGCCGAAGTAGGAGTCTTTACTGGACTCAAATTGCAGCAAGGGAAGCCAGCAAAATTTGCACTAGTATATTTGTGCACATTCTGTATCAGAATCGGAACTGAAAGATGCTAAACCTGAGTCTCATGCGAGTCACACTCTCCCTCACCATGTAAAAGTGTGCATCTATGTGTAGACCGAGGATACGTGGGAAAGCACTAGACTTTAGTCTAAACCACGTCAAAAATATAATCAAAGCTTCCATCCGTCCATACTCAAAACCAAACACTCTCTGCTGCCCAGTAAGACAATCCAAAAGGAGAGGGGTTTGAATTGAGTTTTCAAAAATTTAAAATAATTATGTGTAATTTTATAAAATAATAAATTAAGTGTGAGTAAAAAATGATGTATTTAATTAAATCAAAATATGATATAAATGAAAAGTAATAGAAGAGACAACCCACACATAAACACCATATTTTTTATAGTGGTTTGGTGTACTCCATTACCTACATCTACTGTTAAGAATCTCTTGAGAATTTTTACTATAATTTATCTAAGATTACAGTCGGATAGTTTTTTCAAGCTTACTATCCAAAGTTGGTTTTATACGGGATCACTAATCAAAATCTAACCCAAGCCAATTCTTAGCTTATAATCTAATTACAAGATTTGGATGAGTCTATCCCCTAGCTTCAATCTCTAATTAAACCTAGTTAAATAAGATATAAGAGAAAGCAGCAATAGGACAACAAAAGCTCCTTTAATGAGCAAGAACAAGTTGATGAGGTTTATGAAATCTTTTTTTGATGAAACTTTTCAGAGTTAGAGCTTATCTTCTTGTCTAAAAGACTCTTCTGATTGGATGTTTCAGATGGTTGAAGAATAAAAACACTCTATTCAATGCTCTTGGTCATTTCTTATTGTTTCTCATTTTTTCTTTTTGATTTCCTCTTTTTTGTCACCTCAATCAGTTCTTGAAAGTATTAAATCACTGTTTTGAAGGCCAAAAAGTTATTTTTTAAATCGTTGGAATTCGAAATAAAGCCATTGGAATCCGTTCCGTGTAGTTTTGAAAAATCTATAGAACTAGCCATTAAAGCCTCGAATCGATTCAGATTGGATTCGAATTGACTCAAATGACCTTCGAGTTTGTCTTCTTGAAAATACACCTCTTTGTCTTTTTCTATAACTTCGATTCAAATAACTCAAATCATCTTGAGATGCCATTTGAAATCTTAAATTTTTTTATTTTAAAAAATTGGTGTCATTTCTTATTTGAGATGACTTGGGTGACACTTGAGTCGATTCGAGTGTGTGCCGACTAAAACTTTGATACGCCAAAACCTTTTTTTCTTCCGTTTTTTAGCTTGAGTCGATTTGAATCCAATTTGAGTCAACTCGATTTGCCTTCAACTAAAATTTTTGAACTTTTTCAATTGGGAAGGTGTTTAGGTTCCAACCTGAAACTTTGATATGCCAAAACATTCTTTTCTTCCATTTTTTAGCTAGAGTCAATTTGAATCCAACATGAGTCGACTCGAATTGCCTTCAACTGAAATTTTTGAACTTTTTCAATTGGGAAGGTGTTTAGATTCCAACCCTTTTGATGATCTTTTCCACTTTAGTTTCAGAGATCTTTCACTCTACGGAGGCTTTCAAAATCTTTTCATTTGAGTTTGTTTGAGCGATAAAGATCATTCTTTGGATACCTAACAATTTTTCTGAAACATCATCTTAATAAAACTGTTAAGCGATAAAGATCATTCTTTGGATACCTAACAATTTTTCTGAAACATCATCTTAATAAAACTGTTAATTCAATCAAAATCAATTTCTGAAGTCAATACTCTCTAACATAGATTTATCAGAAAAATATACTATGCTAAGCTTCATATATAGATCAGTTTTCCTTGTAAAAGTAAATTTATGTTAAATACCAATAGGTCACTATAAAATAGCACTACAAAAGACCAATTCATACATGGTAGTGCTTGAAAGAAGAACCTCGCTTCCATTCCCCCTCTAATATGACATTGATGCATCGCCCGATAAAGCCCTATTCAACTTTCAATCTCCCCCGTGGTTCCGCTGGCTGCGGCACGCCTTTGCAAAAGCTTAATTAAATATAAGAGGGCCAAAGAGTTGGAAAGCTAAATTTCTAATCCAATAAAGATAAAGCCATGATGGGCTACTCCACTTTTCCAAAACTACTTTGATAATTAGGAGGGAATCTTCAAAGTTTTTTTAACCCTAGAAGGAAGCATGAGCAATTTCTAAAATCTTCTTTTGTTCAACAACAATATTTTCATCAATATAATACAGCCTTATATGAAAGAAGAGCGGAAAGTGAAGTGTTTATTTCAGAAATCCTTTTATAATAATAGCAAAATTAAGATGACAATTATTTTTTGAATAAAACTATAAGAAGCTGGTTCTAGGAAAGTAGACAATCTTGTTTCAAGTTAATCCATATATATATATATATATATATATATATATATATATATTGATTGAAAGTAAATTCAAATTCTAAAACATTATTTAGAGAAGAGAAAATGACCAGTACTATTCTCTCTCCTTAATGGTTGACAAAGGGCCGGCACTCCCTATTTCCTCCTTTCCCCTATTTTATTCCTTCATGGCGAGAACAGCCACATTATTAGGAGCCATGGTCCCCTAATTCTTTAGTTGCCTCAAAATAAAGTTGGAGAAACCTAATATAGAATATAGAACAGCAGACTGCATGGGCCGCTCTTCTTTTAAGAATCAAGTCAACTTGAAACTCTCGAGGTCTTTTTTTTTTTTTTCCAATCAAAACCCTCTAGGATTGTAGATTTACTGGTTTGAAAACTTACAAAGAATGGTACCTCATGGTTGATTCTTGCTATAATTTATCAACAATGAGTCTCCTTTTCCCTTACCTCGAAGTACTTTAGAAGGTAGCTATATTGAAAACAGTTGAAGTATTTCTATGGTCGGTATGGAAGAATGCATTAAACTTCAGTAAGATTTTTTTGAAAAAAAAGTTGGATGACTAGCTTGGGCTACCTAGTGTGTGGCACAAGAGCAGAGCTAACCATGTTATTTTTCCTAAAAGATTCCATTTCCTAGAGGCATATGGTCTTCTCCAACCATCAATTTAAATCTTGATGACCAGCCTTCTAATCTTTATGCGCTTTGGACACCTTGGAGGCAAAAGGAAGTGGACCTCTAGAGTTTTTCTATGGAAAAACTACTATAAATATTATTTTGCATAAAAATTTGCTGACATTTATGATGTGGGGATATTTATGCTTGGGCAAATTTTTGGATAAGTACGTAGCACTCATTGAAATCTCTACTCTTTTCTGCTATAGGCAGCTATCTGTGAACCTTCTTGTAACTCATTTGTATTTTCTACCTTTAGCAACGCCATTATATGAACCTCTATTATAATTGTACTCATTCACTAATTCTTTTCCATAGATTTTGGTGAAGTGCCTCACTTCCTCCATGCTCAAAAAATAAATCTTTTTACTTTTCTTTTTTTGTGTCCTATCATTACTCAAACAAAAGGTCTATGATGCCATGATGTATATGATAGTTTGAAGTGTAACTATATATATATGTGTGTGTGTGTGTGTGTGTGTAATTAGTATATAAAAAAAAGAAAAAAAAAGTTTGTTTGATGGATCATTATGATATAACCATGGCAATGCTTAGAAAATTATAAATACAAAGGCGACATTATAAATATAGGGCTCTCTTTAAAATTGTATATATGCAAGACTAATAGGATAAATTTCTATTATGACTCTTGGAAGAACAAAATTACCGAATCTTAGTTAATAAATATCTAGAAATAAAATAAACAGTAGAAGATAAGACAAAAGAGAGAAAGATAACAGAAATGTACTAAGAAGAGAAACAATTCTTAATAGATAACATAAACAATAAAAGCATTAGCACATGAAATGGAGCACATGTCAACAGATATGTAAAAACTCTAGAAACTAGTATATATGATGCTACGACTTCCCCATATTATCAAAGCCTTCCATACTCTAAATGAGCACAGCCTTTTGGATAAAAGCCACCCAAAATAATTTCTCTAATAAATACTCTAAACTAGCAATATTCCTAATTTAAGTATGAATTTTAGTCAATTCAAGCTTTCACATAGAATAATTTTCAACAATTGGTTGAGGCCATCAAGTCTATCCGTCGCATTACCACAGCTAGTCAATTTTTCACTTCACTATTTCGTTGTCGCAAATCGCATGTTTGGCCCAGTGGCTGACCAGCCCAGGAACCGGATTGTGGTCCAGTTTCTTCGCATGGCCCGCACCAAGTTGTCAGGCCCATAATTCCCTGCTTAATTTTCAAACCCAGAGCTAAACTGAGTTGGCATCAAGTCCTATGTTTATGCATCGTATTTTTGTGCACATGCACGCATGCTAAGTTCCGTGCTCTCAGTTAATCTAATCTCAGCCCACAAATTATAGATTTGTTGTTTCAGCTCCATATGGTTCATACTCAAAACTTCTCTCACGTCGTCTTCTGTCATTACAACTGATGGTATCCTGCTACGTAAACAATAAGCTTCTCAAGTGATTATTCGGTTCCGTGGTTATTGAACCCAACTTAACGCGAGATGTTGGCACCCCTGCTTTGCTTTTTTCTTCTTCTTCTTCTTCTTTTCTAATAAAACCACCCCAGCTTTGCATAAAAGCTCAACCTAGACTTACTACTCTTCTGGATACTCTGGGGGGAGCCAGCCCACTTGCTGCCGAAGCATATTAATTGGGTCTTGTCTTGTGGGCTTCCAAAGCGCCTGTGATTGCAATCACTACTGTCGGATTTTGATTTATTCACAAGGTGCCATGGATTTTAGAGTAACCGGGGTTAGCAATCCTTTACGCCTAATTGAATTAATTCAGGAGCTTTGAGTCTAAAATATAAAGAAAGAGTCTAGAAGGTGGAAAAATTTTGAGTGAGAGATGACGGGAATTTTTGGGATGTGAGAAGTGAGAGAAGGTTTAATAGGGATATTATGAGGATAACTAAAAATTCAAACATTATAAAGATATTTTGGAATAGGAAATAGTAATACTATGAGAAAAATGAAAGTTGTCATCTAAGTGATTTCAACACTTACATAATTTTTAGGATTGCTACTTAGAATTTTTTTTAATCCATGAACTTTGCTTTTTTTGAGTGGAAATGGGGGAAGCAAGAATAATCCATGAACTTCTTTAGTTGTAGAAGATTAGTTTTAAACTAAAGAAGGAAAGGGAGACTTGTATTCAACAGAATTCTAGGAGGAAATATTTCTAAGCTCAGAAAGTGTGAGGGAGAAAGACCGAGAAGCGTGCGAGTGAGAAGAGAATCATTTTTTTTGGATGGCTTATCCTAAGCCTGCGTCCGTGTGTAAAGAGATATAGGGTGAGGAAGTGCTGGACTTGAGTCCAAACTCACGTCAATGTAGATCACAGCATTCGATGGGTAGGTGGGTGGCTGCGTGAGTGACGGGGAATGGGGGGTGGCGGGGTGAGAGGAGGTTGGTCCGAACTCACGTCAAAGGTATAATCAAAGCCTTGCACACATCAAAGACATAATCAAAGCCTTGCATCGTTCCATACTCAAAACCAAATACTCTCTAACCTAGATTTATTAGAAAAATACACTATGTTTGATTTCAGATATAGAGCAGTTTTCCTTACAAAAATAAATTTATGGGAAATACCAATAGGCCACTGTGCAAAATAGCACTACAAGTTAACGACCAATCATGACTCAGACTTCTTCATCGTAGTGTCTGGAAGAAGAGCCTCGCTTCCAATATTCCCCATCAAATGAGGCACAGAAGAACCTCGCTACTTCATTGGAGGATTTTTTGGCACCATCGCCAAGCCTTTTGGCAATTTTAGAAGCCTCACTTATCTACGCTTTTTCAATAATCAATTATCTGGCTCTTTGCCTCATGAGCTGGGAATTCTAACAAAGTTAGCTGCCTTACATATAGCTGACAACTCATTCATTACCTTTTAGAATGAAGTCCGGCATCAAAAACTAAATAATTTACATAATATCATTTTTGAAAGCAATCTAGGTAGTGGAAGTCAGCCTATCCTTGCAGATTGGACTCTTGCTCGACCATGCTATTTACTTAAAATCTTGTTTTTCTTTGGATTCGCCTAGACAAAGCCTAATCTACTAAGATTAAGATGTCAGTTGTGGAGAGTGATCCATTTAATTCCCATTTCAGTATACCATTACTTGTTAACCAAAATCCTCGGAAACTTTTTCTAGTTGGTTCAGAGTCAAATAACTTGGGTCGAACAGGTCTGTATGTATTACTTGTGTCCATCATCCAAATTTCTGCAGGAAAGCCTACTAGTTCTTGTAGCAGGTACACTACAACTGGGAGGAAGAGGGGAAAAAAATGAACCAAAGATGAGGGCAGGTAAACCTGGTCCCCTTCATAAGTTGTTCCTTTAAAGACCTGGGTATTCTACCCCGCCCCCCCCCCCCCCAAAAAAAAAAAAAAAAGACCTGGGTCAATACTAGTAAACGTTCACTTCCGAGGCAGTGGGGACTCTCGGAAGTTGAAGTCACTTGACGAACTCTCGGTTGGAAGTACATGGAAAGCAAAGAAACTGTGCTGCAAGGGCTGGTATAAAGTGTTTTATTTAAATTATATAGATATGAAATTTTTTTACTCAAATGATATAGATTTAAACTTATTTATTAAATTAATATAAAAATTAAAAATATTATTTAAAATAATATTTTCTCAGAAGAAAACGCGATTCCAAATAATACTTTCTGCCCAATCAACTCAATCCTCTGTAGTCTATATGGAACCCAAATAAAAAAAAAAATAAAAACGCTATTACAATCAGTCCAATCCTCTGCGGCCTACACGAAATCTTAAAAGAAAATAAAAATAAAAATATCATTATAAATATTATTTTTAAAAATACTATTTCGATTGACATTTTTAAAATGACCTTCCCACTCCATCTTTTCTTTTTCATCCGATGCAACTCCTCACCCTTTCTCCCATTCGACGCCCGTCCTTTTTTCCATTCGATGCCTGCCCCTACTTTAAAAGCATCATTCTTAATGATTTTTTTTTTTTAATTTAGATTTTATATAGACTGCGGAGGGTTGGGTTGAATGGGCAGAAAGTGTCATTTGAAACGACGTTTTCTCAAAACAAAATATTATTTGAAATAATATTTTTAATTTTATATTAATTTAATAAATAAATTCTATCTTATATTATTTGGATGAAAAAAATTATATTTACATTATTTAGATAAAATATTTCAATATCTGGCCTGCCAAGTCCAAGACGTTGTCCTTCTGCACGATGGAATGCACGAGGCCCACACCCCACCGTGAAAGACTGGGCATAAGTATAACTAAGTCATGCCATGCAAGAGAGAATCATAAGTAGAGATGTTGACTTGATAAATGTAGTAAAGCGTTCACTCCCGAGGCAGTGGGGAATGTTGAAAGTTAGAAGTCACGATGCTCTGGCATTTTCTTGGTTAGAGGGGAGCCGATTGGAATGTGCTGCTTGACTTGATGAACTCTCGGTTGGAAATATATGGAAAGCAAAGAAACCGTGTTGCAAGGGCTGATATCTGGCACCTACCAAGTCCAAGACGTTGTCCTCACCTTCACTCAGGAGTCTTCTATCATTACAACTGATGGTATCCTGCTATGCAAACTAGTAGCTTCTTGACCGATTATTCGGTTCCGTGGTAATTGAATCCAACTTAATCCAACATGTTGGCACCCCTGCTTTGCTTTTTCTTTTTCTTTTTGTTTTCTTTTCTTTTTTAATTGAACCACCCCAGCTTTGCATTAACACTCAACCTACACCCATGGGTCCGACTTCTGTTTCGGGTTTTCTTAGAGGAGCCAGTCCACTTGCCGCCGAGCGTATTAATTGGGCCGCGCCTCGTGGACCTCAAAGACGCCTGCGATCGGTATCAAAATGGGGAAGCATCTTTCTTCTCCCGGTCAAAATTTACTAAAATGAAAAGTACAAATAAGCATAATCCATGGACTTCTTTGTTATAGAAGATTAGTTTTAAACCAAAAAAATGGATAAGTGAAACTTTTCACTAAAGAAGGAAGACTAGTAGTTCAATAAGATTAGAACTGAAACCAGATAGATACTAACATATCCATATCTGTATTTATTTTGTCTAACGAACACAAATATGGATATGAATATTATTCGGATGCAAAAATTTATATCCATATTTGTTTTAAACGGATACGATATAATTCGAATATTGAAAATATGGATATAATTATAGATATTACTTAGATAATTAAATTTTATAACTAAAGAATCAAAGGTATTACTAAATAGATGATAAATCAAGTTAAAAATATATTTATATAGTTATATATTTTTTAAAAAAATTAATAAATACTACATAAAATTATATAAAGTTACATGTACATTCAGATATTCGGATACGGATCGGATAGTTGTCTATTCATATCTACATCTATTTTTTTTTGATAGATATGGATACAGATACGGATATTAGTCGGATCCTCAAATTTTTGTCCATATTTGGATTGATTCGGATGCGAAAGCGGATTCGGACAGATTTTCGTCACTTAGCCAACTAGCTGCCTTTTCGTCTCCAAACCGACTAAGAAAACTGCATCGACTAACCGACAATTAACCCGGCTCGGGTATACAGAGTTTTCCTCTCAGTTGGATAGACGTCAGACGCTGTCACCGACATCCAGCCAACCGAAAGTTGGTGGCCCATGGTCGGCACTATCTCGACTAAAATTAATAATCGGTTCATAGTCGATTACGCCAATCAAAGACAATGCACTTTGGCAATTTCATCCTACCGACTCCGACAGAATGGACCTCTGCCGACTAACTGAGCATCGAACGTGACCATCATACGATTTTGACAAGCCACATCAAGGTCATATCACTCAGGCACCATGCTCTGATCAGCTAGCTATGCGTCGTGATAGAATACTATGATCTCATTAAATGCGCCCTTAGGGTCATTTATTATGCCCCACGTCCGATAGCGTTTGCCATCATGTGCGCATCGAATAAAAGGCACGCCCGCCACCGGCATTCAAAGATATCCACGCGGCACCATATGACGCCATTTGACAGGACATAATCGACATGATCACCTGTCTTATCATCATTCATTTTTTCTCCCTCTATAAATAGAGGTAAGTGAGGATCCCTTTAGATATGAAAAACACAAAACCCAAAGACTCTGTCGCTCTTTCTTCTTAAGCTGTTAACTGACTTGAGCGTCGGAGGGTCTTCGTCAGAGCCACCTTCAGCGGGATTTGTTTTGCAGGTCTCTCTCTCTTTTTGGATGTCGAGCTAAGCCCAGCACCATCTTACTCTAAGCTCTCTCTCTCTCATCGCCCTCTGTCTTGACCTTGACTGTGTGCACCTTCTTCGGTGGCGACACATCATTCTCCGACAATCCCACCACCAACTGACAATCACAACTTCTAGTCGACTTCCGATCGACTAGCAACTTGAGCATCAGAGAAAGGCCGCAACAGTTTGGCACGCCAAGTAGGGAAGAATCGAGCAGAAAAAAATTCTCTCTCAAGAACCTCCATGGTTATGACAAGGGCGTAGAATGTCTCTGCTGGTTTAGTTCAATGCTCATCACGGCGAGATGCACCTCCAGCGACCCATGGAGAGCCGAGTGCTTCACGACTGTTGGTGACGGTAGATCCTGGGTTTGCTGCCCTCATGCAACAGGTAAAAAGTTTGATGGAGGCTGTTCAAGGTCTCCAACAACAACAACAACAACAACAACTGGAAGAGGCACAGTGTGTGATGCACCTTCCGGGCACAGCCACCGACCGTAATCTCTGACCTACCACTCTGCGCAGCATTCCCGTCGAGCGAGTTCTTCGCTTGCCAGATAGCCACCACATTTGGCATCTCGATACACTTCACATGCCGATTTCGATGATCGTCGGCCCCCGCATTCCCCTCGACGAACTCAATGCAAGGGGAAGAGGCTGCGGTCCCCTTTAAGATCTTCCTCTTCTAGGGAAGGCTCTACTCTAGGCTACTCGTGGCATCTGAATATGTCGTAGCAATGGCTGGACAAGTATGATCAAAAACTAGAGATAGATCACCGTCTAGAATGGCTCCAAACCAACTATCGTAGACCAACCAATGAACTCGATGTCAGTATGAATCCATCTTTCTCAAGATGGATCCTCGATAAGTCAATTCCTAGTCAGTTGAAAATATCACAAATCGAGCCATACGATGGCTCCACAGATCTACTCGATCATCTTGAGAGCTATAAAGTCCTCATGCTTCTACAAGGGGCATCTGATGCCCTCCTTTGCATTACTTTTCTGGTTACACTCTAAAAAATCCACGGATGTGGTACTCAGGGCTGCAATTGGAAAGCATTAATTCTTTTGAACAGTTTGAGCATCTGTTCATGGAATACTTTGGTACAAACTGAAGAGTGCCTAGAACTATTGACAGCCTTTTCTTTGTCCGCTTGCAGGATGGAGAATCTTTGTGAGAGTTTGTGGCACATTTCAACATCGCCACCCTAGAGGTCAAGGGCCTCGATCAAGCGACCACCATTGCGACGATGAAGCGAGGACTCTAAAACTCTAAGTTCATCTGCTCTCTGGATAAGACGCTTCCTCGATCCTACGTGAACTCCTCAAGTGAGTATAGAAGTACATCCACACTGAGGAAGCTACAACTGACCGACGACAGTTTGAGGAAAAGGGCTAAAAGAAGAAGGCAAGGAAGGGAGGAGACTCCGGGGAGCCCAATAAGATCCGCACCGAGAAGGAGGCTCCACCTCTCCGACTAAGCTAGAAGCTCAAAAATTTTATAGGCAGGTATGACTCCTACACGCCTCTAACTACTTCTCGATCATAGATTTTGATGGAGATAGAAGATCCTTGCCGACCCCACCGATGAGGACAAAATCTCATGATCGGAAGCACTATTGCCGCTTCCCATGGGCATGACACAGAGGAGTGCCACCAGCTGAAGAACAAAATTGAGAACCTGATAGGACAGGGATATCTTAGAAAGTATGCACGGGAACGACCTACACAGCTGCCTTTTGATCTACCTCATCCAGAATCCGAAGAGCAAACTCACATCCAACCAACGACGAGCGTGATCAATATGATCTCGATAGGACCATGACTCCGGGGGCAGACAACTGCAAGAGTGCTTCCAAGCATTAGCACGCCGACAACGACATCATCTTTACTAACTGAGCACTGAATGTGGCCATCATATGACTTTGACAGACCATATCAAGGTCATGTCACTCAGACATCATGCCCTGATCGGCTAGCTGCGCATTGTGATAGGATACCACGATCTTATTAAATACACCTCCAGGATCATTTATTATGCCCTATGCCCAGTAGCGTCTGCCATCGTATGCGCATCGAATAAAAGGCACGCCTGTCATTGGCATTCAAAGATGCCCATGTGGCACCATTCGATGTCGTATGACAGGACATGATCAATATGATTGCTTGTCCTATCATCATTCATTTTTCTCTCTCTATATATAAAGGTAAGCGAGGACCCCTCCAGGTATGAAAAACATAAAATCTAGAGACTCTGTCACTCTTTCCTCTTAAGCCATTCACTGACTTGAGCATCAGAGGATCTTCGCCGGAGCCACCTTTGACGGGACTTATTTTGCAGGTCTCTCTCTCTCTTTGGACGTCGAGCTGAACCTAGCGCCATCTAACTCTAAGCTCTCTTTCTCTCTCATCACCCTTTGTCTTGATCCTGATTGTGTGCACCTTCTCCAGTGGTGATACGTCATTCTCCGGCAATCCCACCACCAACTGGCAGGTGCAACTTCTAGTCGGCTTCCGACCGACTAGCGACTTGAGCATCGGAGAAAGGCCACAACACATACCATTTTCACCCTTAAATAAGATTCTAGAAGGAAATATTTCTAAGCTAAGAAAGTGTGGGAGAGAAAAGACCGAGAAGCATGCGAGAGAAAACAGCATTTGAAAGAAGAACCTCATCGAATGAGGCATTGATCTCCTACCAACTTCCACTCCCCATCGAATGAGGCATTGATCCCCTACCAACTTTTAATCCCCTCGTGGCGTTGGTGGCTGCTGCAATCTATGAACTACACTTGGCCAAAAGCAATCTCGCTGCCTCCATCCCTTCAGCCCTTGGTAACTTACCGACCAATCTATGAACTCTTTTGATTTTACCAGAAACAAAACCATCCGATCACAATGTCACATTCACAGTGAACCAAGAATGCTTTACAGACGAGTAATTGGGAGATAATGATAACCATCTGACAGGTCCCATCCCTCCTAGCCTTGGCAACCTCACTAGGATCTCTGGCACCATCCCACCTTGGTGAACTTGATTGTTTTAATTATCTCAAAGCATGCATTTTTCAAAATTTTTATAGTAAAAATAATAGATTAAATAATTTAATCTTCTATGCATATTTTAGATAAGATCTAAATTATCTTTCTGAGAATCTATGATATAAAAGTAATGCACATAAAAATCTGACTTAATATAAAAGACTGCATCGATCATATTGATGTCCTGAATCAGATTTAACGGTTAGATCTGATCCGATGAGTTTAGAACTTATTACCTGATCGCGGATCGATGATCACCACTATTGATGAATGTGGTATGAGATCTTTTCTGATATCGAGCAATCGCACAGTACGTCTGACCTCTACTGATAGTCCACTCGAAGCTCCAAACAGATCATCCTTCTCATGAGTGCTAGCTCACGTCGAAGGCTCTGGATGGCTGATGAAGACTCTTTTCTTTGAATCAAACGGACACCTCTGGATCAGAAGATGGAGCTTTTAAAGGAGGAGATGGTGTAGAAGAAAAAAGAATAAAACTCTTTTGCATTTTTCTCTCACAAAGCTAGAACAAGGAAACCCTAGAAGTCCACCCTAGATCTCACGCCCAAAGAGGAACTTTCTTCCTCTTTTTCTCATGCACAGATGCCCACCCCTCTCTCAGATTTTTCATGCCCTCTCTAAGGTTCTCTCACACCAAAAACTCATCTGATGGGGTGCACAAAAAATACCCCTTCTTAAGGTGGAGTCCCATCAAGATAAGGATAAAGTTTGATTGTTTTGTTCAAGTTCAAACAGGGTTTGATCTTATCAACAATTTAAATCAGATTTGAATTCTATTTTGAACCAAACTCAATCCATATCTTAAAGACTTAGAAAGGTGGGCAACAAACCTCAGATGGATGCAAAAACTCCACGCAAAAAATCATTTTGGCAGGATAAGAAAGATGGTCGGTGGCAAGGAAGAGTCCCTCCAATCTTGAACTCAAGGTTTAAGTTTGATTTCAAATCAATTTGAACTCAAACTTAAACCAACCAAATTCTAATCCAAAAAGGATCTGAAGACATCACACACTTTTTGGGCAAGAGAAATTCCATGCAAAAACCACTTTCATGCATGAAGAAAAGATGGGCATAGTGAAAGGTGGCACAAGGAGTTTTCTTGTTCTATTCGAATTCGAATTCATTTTTAATTAAATTCTTGATCCAACCAAATTAGATTAGATCCAATTAGATTACTTAATTCAATTAGATAATAAATGATCTCGATTAACTCTTAATCAAATAAAAAATTAATCAAACTCGAATCAGAAATCAAACACCCTTAGCGATTAGGTAATCTCATAACCTAATCGGGTCAAACTAAATTGAATCTAATTCAATTAGATTTAATCCAAACTTCAATGCTTAATCAAATTAAGCTAATTAGCAATCTAATCGCTAATCAATCCTCCTATAATTCACCAACAATTAGCAAATTAATTTATTATAACTTTTGTACAAGGTTAATCATCAATCAAATTGATGATTAAATTCTAGAATGATTCTCAATCGTTGATCAGCCACATGATCAGTCGAAAACTTTTTTTCAGTGTGATCCTATAGATTTGAACCTAAGTCGGTACGATAAGAATAATCTTCTTATACCAATCAAAGTGACCATCTAGCAATGATATCCGATGTCCGGATAGGTCGAAAGATTGCAAAGCAACATTCAAGAACCTATTAGCATATGGTTACCATATAATTTATCCCTTTGACTCTAATGCTCAAGGTGATCTGGAGTTTAACTATCAACTTCAGAATAGTCAACCATATTGTGTTTCAACCTTTCAAATCTATCACATGAATTATCCTGATCAAGATTTTACTAAATTAAAACACACTGATGCATTAACTCCTACTTATTTGGAGGGATCAATTTCATATTGGCTCATACATCGACTTCGCAAGTATTTGACTGTATCTAAAAATCTTTCAAATTCTAAATTAAAAATTCAGATAGTCCAACATCAAAGCACAGTGAATTATTTGTAAATCACCATGGTGATCTTTGATAAGAGGGACATTTATACACATATCCTTCACTAGCTAATCTTGACAGTAAAGTGCTCAACTATTGCTCACGTTCAATGAGATGTACTTCTACATCTCACTTGTATGCTATATCAGTATCTTCATACCTCTTGATTATGAGGACAACCAACGTATATAACACACAATGACCTATACTCGATAAATACTATCGTTCTAGTAACAGCGTATCATTTGTCGTAAACTTATTTTAAGATCTAAACAATATATCTTCCTATATCGATTAGGATAGTCCTAATGATTTCATCACAACATTGAAGTTTATTAAGAAGATATATACTACTTTGTGATGAAAAAGTCAAATAATAATTTTATTAATTTATTAATTCATGTACATTTACAAAAATAGCTCAACCATCAACAGACTGATGATTGATTTTGGGACACAATTCCCAACACTTCCTCCCTAGAGCCTCCTTTTCGATGGTTCTCCCCTCCCTGCGCTTCGACATCCAGTGACCTCGAGCCCACATGATTTTTCCCCCTCGTTGGTGCCTCCTTTCCGACGGTCCCCCCTCCCCGGTGCCTCCTTCCCGGTGGTTTCCCCCTCCTTGCACTCCGACATCCTATGGCCTCGAGTCTGCGCTTCGGCCATGCTCGCGATCGGCCCGACCATGCGGCCCCAACCTCATCGACCCAACCATGCGACCCAGACCCGCATTGTCTTCTTGCAGCCCAGACCCGCACTGCCTTCCCGCAGCCCCATCCCCCCTCACTGGCCCGACCTCGCGGCCCCTGCCACACTGCCCCCAGCCCATGGCCCCGACCTTGCCAGCTCCTGCCCTGCCGGCCCGACACGCTGCCCCAATCGATGCCACCTTCTCACAGCCCCATCCCTCCCCTCCTCGTCGGCTCGACCCTGCGGTCCCTGCCCTGCAGCCCCCAGCCTGCGACCTCGACCTTGCTGGCTCTTGCCCCACCAGCCCAACCATATGGCCCCGATCAGTGTCGCCTTCTCGCGGTCCCATCCCCATGCCCTCATCTCTATGATCGCATTCTCGAGCCGGCATTGCATCCTTGAGCCATCCCCTTGCCCCTCAGTCTCTGCGCGGTAGCCCGCCTTCTATTGTGAGCATTAACGACGGCATTAGCGATGGCTAATATCATCACTAAAAGTTAAATTTTTTATTTAAATTATATTGATTAAGTATAATTAGGTATTAAAAAATTAATTAATTAAATATTTATTTAATTAATTAGTTAGATATTTAATTAATTAATTAAAAGTATGGGATTTGAATCTCGACATGCAGAGTGCTCAGATTGAGGAAAGGTGCCGAGTAGCATTGCAAACATGGGGTCGGGGCGTGCCTTGCACACTCAGGCCTCTAGTCCTAGTGGTGTCCAAGACATCCAACCCCCATGCACCCTACACGCTCAGACCGAGGGAAGGTACTGGTCAGTATTGCGAACACGGAGCCAGGACGTACTCTGCACGCTCGGACCTTAGGTCCTAGCTGGCGTCCAAGGCATCTAGCCTTCGTGCGCCCTGCATGCTTAGGTCGATGGAAGGTGTCAGGTAGCATTACAAACATGGGGCTGAGGCGTGCCATGCGTGCTCGAGCCTCGGATCCCAGTCAGTGTCTAGGGCAGCCAGTCCTCGCGCAAGGGCCGAGTTTATATTCTACGATATTCCATAATTGGATATTAATTTAAATAATTAATTAGATGTTAATTTAAAAAAAAATTACATTGCATGGAATCATAGACCTATCTTTTGATTAATGTACATATTCTACTGCATTCGTATATTTATATATTTTTGTATAGGTAAAAGAATTATGTACATTGATCAATTGATTATCCAGTATGGATAGTTTAAAAAATACAAATAATTCTATAGGTCATTACAGTAATTAAAAGATATGCTAAGGGTTCGAAAAAAATTTTGGATAATATTTTTCTTTAGTTCTCCCCACACATCTTTACCGTGTGGGGAGAACCAAAGAAAAATGCTGCTAAAATTTTTTTTGACTCCTGTTATATATCGTTTGATTAGTAATTGATCTATAAAATTAATATATTTTTTGAATGGGATAGGATCTTCTATAGCTATTAGTTGATGATAGGATGCATTTACTATATAAGCCATTTTGAATGATAAAATAATTAATTAGCAGTTGCCTTATATTTATGTATATGTAGAATTCTTAGATAGTATGCTATGGATCGTAGTTGGATGGATCGTCGAATAGTCGATGGAATAATTTCTACTGAATATAGAAAGGATATAAAGTACTTCTGTAATTTTATTTTTGGGAGTACAGCACTCTTACATCAAGGATGGGCTTGTTGCCCTTGTAATAGATGTGGCGATAGAGAAATATTTGATAGGGATACAATTACTGTCTATTTGTATAAGAGTGGATTTATGTCCAACTACAAGCATTGGTACTTGCTTGGAGAGATGTGGGAGAAAATTGTAAGGGTTAGAAGTGAGTAGGACAAGGACACAGATAGAATGGTAGATATGGTTGTGGATGCGGTTGGTTCTGAATTTAACTGAGATGTGGTGGATGATCTAGAAGCTGACAGTGACGATTTTCACCATATGCTAAAAAATACTGATGAACCACTATGATTGAGATATGAAATACACACTGTATTATCAACTATGTCAGAGTTATTGAATTTAAAAATCGAGTTTAATATGACAGTCAATTGTTATAACAGGATGGTAGTAATAATAAAAAAATACTACCGAAGGATGAGAAGATTGTTAGGAGCTTCTATACTTCGAAGAAAATAGTGAAAGTGTTGGACATGAGAAATAAGAAGATAGATGCATACCGTAATGATTGCATATTTTTCTATAAGGAGGACCAATTGAAGAGTTTATGTGATGTATGTGGTAAAAGTCGATTTAAGTCGAAGCAAGAGGGTAGGAATCAGAAGGATATACCAAACAAGATTCTTCGATATCTTTTTCTCACTCCTAAATTTCAGATGCTCTATTTGTCTAAGAGTACTATTGGGCAGATGAGATGGCACAAAGAAGAGATTCGCAAGCACTCCGATATGATGAGTTATCAATCAGACAGCGAGGTATGGAAGCAATTTGATGCTTGCCATCCTTTATTTGCTCAAGAATCATGCAATGTTCGACTGGATCTATCTACAGATGGCTTTATACCATTCAATCATGCAGTGGTCTCTTATTCATGTTGGCCAGTCTTTATTATTCCATATAATCTCCCGCTTGGGATGTGCATAAAAAAATATATTTTTTTTACATTAGTCATTCCTAGACCACGACATCCCGGTAGAAGTATTGATATATATCTAAGGCCTCTTATTGATGAGCTGAGGCATATATATTTTTGATGCATCGAAGAAGCAGAATTTTGTAATGAAGGCGGCATTGATATGGACCATTAACGATTTTTCTACTTATGGGATGCTGTCAGGATGGAGCACTCATGAAAAGCTTGCATGTCCCAATTGCATGGAGAATACAAAATCATTTTAGCTAGAGCATGGTCGTAAGCTTTGTTAGTTTGATTGTCATCGTCAATTCCTCCCCGAGCATCATTCTTTTCGAAAGCAGTGGAATAGTTTTAGGAGGAATAAGATAGAAAAGAATCATGCACCCCCGCATCTCAGTGGTATGGAAGTATTTCAGAGAGTATCCCAACTGGACGAAGTCCAGTTTGACGTACTATTTGATAAGCAGAAGCCTAAGGAATTTAGTAGAACTCATAACTGGATGAAGCGAAGCATCTTCTGAGAATTACCATACCAGTCCACCAATTTGATCCGTCATAACTTTGACGTCATGCATATTGAGAAAAATATATTCGATAATATTTTCTATACTATCATGGATATCAAGGACAAGACGAAGGGCAATTCCAAGGCTTGAGCAGATATGAAAAACATATGCAAGCATCCTTTCTTAGAGCTGGTTGAGGTATCACCTGAAAAATTTTTGAAGCTGAAAGTATCTTATATCTTAACAAGGGAGCAATTGAAGGATGTTTATGAATGGTATAAAAGTCATAAATTTTTAGATGGTTATGCAAGTAATCTAGCTCGATGTGTCAGTATCAAAGATATTAGATATATATCCTAGAAGCCCATTATTGGCTAACATATTTTTATTCTATGACATAAATTTATACTTAAATTATTGATTTAATCAATAAAAGGCAAGTATTCTTTTACCATTTAAGTGTTATACATCCTTGAATCATCTTTGGTATTGATATTATGATACATATTCTCAAATATTGAGAATTAGAAACATATATGATCGATTCTTAAATTGCTCCCAATATAAGATAATCATGGGGACGGTAATTTATCCAGATAAACCGACGTACGGTTCGCTTTCTTTGAGATAGATGAGTCTCTAATCTATGATGTAGAGACATTGAGTAAAAAATACGAATAGTTGTTAGAGAATAATTAGTACTGAGCATGACCATATAAGAGATCACATGAATTTTTATTAAATCATCAGTGATCATCTCGATGCTGTAGTGGTGTGACTGGTTCTTTGACTTGCAGTATCACAATTGCTCACAGTAAGACTACTGTAGTTTGAGTACATATCAACATTAATTGAATTATAAGTTTTTGTAGTAGATGTTGGCTTCAGTTGGTTGAGCTGTACAAGCAACATATGCATCTATATAGGATCTATCGACCTTAATCGAGAGGAGTAGTCCTATGAGATTTGAGAGTTGAGTCCATAAGTCTATGGTCATAACAGAGAGATTAATAAAAAAGTATTTTCATTTGGAATCATTATTGGACTTGAGTTGATCATATCTATCATATGACTAATGATGAAGTTTGACGAGTTATCCATGACTTGCCATCTAGTCAGAACTCACGATAGAGGGATCGTATCATACATTAACTACACCTAGAGGTTCTATTTCGATTTTGCTTGATTGTCACTACATATTGCTAGATATCACTGATAAATTGTGAGAGCTCAATATGATCATTTTGGATCAATGATCCTTATCGAGTTAAAGTGAAACTACTCCGACCCACTGAAACGGATTTCAGTGATATCTATAATGGAGATCATGATATTTCTCACTATCAGAAAAAATTGAACCTATGGGGTCATACATAAAAAAAAAGATTTGAATTGATTATAATTGGGCTTATGAAGCATCAATTAATATAGATTTAGAAAAATTTTATTAGATTCATGTTAACCTTGCTAGCACCTGGGTGAACCCAATTTCTCTTGTAGTTGGTTTACTCATATGATGAGTTTTAACCAATTCTTATACTTGATTTGAACCTAATTAAATTTGATTCAATAAGATTCAATTGTTGGCTGATTAATTTATGACTTGGATTAAATCAAGAAAGAATTTTTTGGTTAAGAACCCTTGAAGAGAATTTATGGAACCATGTGGGCTGATTTGCGCATACAATAGGGTCTCATATGATGGGACGCCTAGAGTAGAGTGTGGACTTAGGTGAGTTTTTGGATGGCACCTCATTTAATTGGTCCAACTATATTATGGTTAGAAATTCTAATATGATTAGAATGAGAGATCCTAATTTGATTAGGACATCTTTATGTTGTCTATATAAAAGATCCTAGCCTTCACTTCTCACATGAGATCACTTCATCCCTCCTTGCCGCCACCTATTACTGTGCCCACACCTCCCCTCCTCTTCCTCTCTCTAGCCCATACCTCTTCTCTCTCTAGACATCCTTTTTGGAGCTAATAGAGAGTGGGCGGCATCTAAGGAAGTGGGTCAATTATTGATGCCACTTGTTTGATTCTAGTTTTCTTTGCTTCAAGTTTGTTGAGAGTTAGATACAACCAATTCTTAGTTGTTGTCCTTCTTGATAGTTGAAAGATCAAAAAAAGTTCTTGATTTCTTCAAGAAACAAAGATCAAAAAGGTCCCAAAAGGATTGATCCCTATCCAGGCTTGGTTCAAGCCTACTTAGGCTTTTGATTTAAGTAAGCAGGAGTCAAGAAGATCTATTTAGATCGGTCCTGTGGAGATCCATAGAGGCAGGATGCTTGTGCTGTTGATTCAGAACCTATCCAGATCCAGATCCAAAGATTGAATTGGATTCAACCCCAATTACAGATTTGAAGCAAAAAAAAAATGATTTAGGTATGTGAATTGATTACAGACTTTCGTTTGTTCTTCCTAAAATCATTTTATATTAATTTCAGCATATAAATTAGATCCATAGGTACTTTCATATGATGAATGTATGCTTAGATTAAAAATATTTTAAACTAATTTTTTTGCTATATTTTAGATTTAAAAAAAATTGAAATCCATATGCACTAACACCTGTAGAAAATCCAACAAAAGATTGCAAGTTTTATAAGCTAAAGAGTCATGACTGCCATGTCTTCATGCAACGACTACTCCCATTGGCTTGGCATAATCTTCTTTCCAACTCCATATGAAATTCTTTAACCGAGCTTAGCTTTTTCTTCAGAGATATTTGTGCTACCAAACTATCCATGACCACATCTCTAATCTTGAAGCTAGTAGTGTAGAGACCATATGCAAGTTGGAGAAGATATTCCCTCCTAGCTTCTTCGACTTCATGGAGCACCTCGTGATTCATCTAACATATGAAGCTAGGATGGGAGGACCAGTGCAGTACAGGTGGATGTATCTATTTGAAAGATACATATCCAATTTCAAGAAAAAAATGAAAAACAATGCTCGAGTCGAAGGTTCTATTGTGGAGGCATATATAATAGAAGAAATTTTAAATTTTAGCCAACACTACTTAATCCTAGTATGCAGACAAAGCTGACTCAAGTGGACCGAAATGAGGATGGTGGTGGTTAGGGATTAAAGTGGGAGATCTCAATATTTGCCTATCTTGCTCGTGAATTTGGGCACGAGGTTCATTGAATTTTTTTCGATACTAAACTTCGACAAGTAGAGACATGTTTTGCTAAACTGCAAATAGGTTGACCCATATATTCTGTAAGTATCTATCACAGTCCCAACTCTTTAATCACTTATTTCAGTATACTTATGCATATTTAGACAATATGATGAGATTCTGAGACGGGACAATCCTAGGATAAGTGATGAAGAAATATCCACACGGTGTTCACAAAACTTTATATGTTGGTTCCATCAATTAGTAAGCATCCATTGTCATTTTATATATTTTAATTTTTTTTAAATTTTTTTTTTATAATACGTAGGTCATGCAAGAGAACGAATCCATACCAAAGAAGCTAAGATCATTAAGTTATGGACCAACAAAATATGTGACATGCTATAATGGCTGTAACGTAAATGATTTCAAATTTTACACCCAGCAATATGAAAATCATAAAAGTATAATGAATAGCGATGTATGTAAAGGCAGTTGGTGGGAAAAGACGGAGAGTGACTACTATGAAATCCTCAAAGAAGTAATCAAGATAACCTACATTGGAGATAATAGTGTCATTTTATTTAAGTGCCAATGGTTCGATAACAATAATGGTATGAAGGTTGATCCATGGCACGGGCTTATTAAAATCAAACATGGATCAAAAGCATATAGCAACGAGCCATTTGTCTTAGCTCAACAAGCTACTCAAGTGTATTATACTCTTTTTCCATCAAAGAAGAGAGAAAAAATTGGTGGACTGTATGCTGAGTTAAGTCTCGAGCTGTTCATTATGCACTCGAAGAAGAAAAAAAAGAGTCCCAATAACCAAAATACTTTCCAAAAGATGAAATATTAGGGTTTCATCGATCTTCAATAGATGCCGAGGTAGATGTTCTAAGAATTCTCATATATGATGGCCAACATGAGAAGGTAGATCTAACTGATTTTATTTTAAAAGACAATCCTATCCAAAAAGAAGAAGAAGAGGAAGAAGAACTGAAAGAAGAGGAAAAAGTGGAAGAAGAGGAAGGAGAAGAACTAAAAAAAGAGGAAAAGATGGAAGAAGAGGAAGAAGAGGAAGAAAAGGAAGAATCAAAAGAAGAATCCGAATGATACCAGACATCTGAAGAGGCCGATGAGTAGCGCTAAGTATATAATCCTTGAATCATTTTAATTATTTATCTTGCATCATTTTAAATCTTGCATTGCCATCTATAATTATATAATTAATTTGGTGAATCTATTTATTTTTATTTTCAGAGATTATACATCATATCTTTCAAAAGTCGGAATCATGCCAGCCGAGGACAGAGCTCTCGAGGAGAGAGCGATCATACAGCCAGCTCGCATGATTCTACACCTCTTACACCAGGCAGTAAACTATAATACTTTCGATATTCTCATTTATGTTATTTTATCCTTTGCCAACTAATATAATATTATTTATATTAGATATTTTGCATTCAGATTCGAACGACAGGGGGTCACCAGTGACCCCACAGTCACATGCAGTAGCGATCGGCTCCCAGATATAGAGCCATGATCGAGGACCCACCTGACTTGCGGTACCTCTGACTCGATCGAAGGACAGACAGCTCATCCATGTTCAGAGCCGCTTATAAGTACTACAATTTTAATTAATATATTTAAAATTTAGCTATTCTAGAGTTAACATTTATTTTTCAAAATCAATTTTACAGCATGTTTAAAGAGTCTGAAGTATTTCATGTAGTTACCGACATCATCCGCTGCTTGATGTCATGGCCGGTGAACAAGTTTTTCAGCTGACTATCTGGAGCTCGTGATGCAGTCTAAGAGATGTTTCGGATAAGTTAGAAATATTTAATTTTTAAATTCATTATAGGTTTATATTCTATTTATTAATACACAATTGTTTCTACTTACAGACGTACTATCGATTCGAGACTCCTCAAGATGAGGGGGCTGGCCATCAGATCTTCGAGCAGGTGACCGCACGTAGGTTTCAAGATGGGCTACACAACTTTAGACAATCCACTATCGAGCATTCTGGTTTCCAATCACCATCAGACTGGAGGTCCTATAGGGATCACTAGATAAGGGTGGATGTATGGAAGGCTCTTTGCGACTAGTGGAGTAGCAAGGAGTACTCCAGTAGGCGGCAGAGGGTCTGACAGAACCGAACCACCCAACAGGATCCGATCAAGCATGTGGATGGCTCCATTGGCAAACATATTATAGTCGACAGACTAGTAAGAAATTTATACCAAAACTCTTTACTAGAACCGTAAAAACTCTTATATGTATGCTTTAATTAATTTAATTTTATTATTTACTTATTGTAAACATGGCAGCTGGATCATCTATCAGGCCAGTTGTGGTTATGGGAGGTCACACACTAGTCTAGGAGGACTGGTGATTACTTAGATCCTAGGTCACGACAGATCGTAGTAAAAATTTCAAATTATATTTATTAAGTTATTACAGAATTTGATATGTATATTAGAACTAATATATTTCTGAATTGTATAGGTGGATTACACGGAGTACGTCATTGCATGGTACGATGATGATCCATCCACTCGACCCCTCCTTGACCTTGAGGAATGGCTCAGGGTCACCGGAGGGATGAGTAGGAGCTGCATCATAAGACTCGACCACAGCTTCGACCCTCCAGCAGCTCGATACTCTTCAGTGTCCTCACAGGCCTCGACGTCCCAGACTTGGAGCGATGTGCACATGAAGGAGGTCGTGCAGAGGCTTCTGAGCCAGCGATCTTAGAGCTTTCGGGATGCCGTCCGTGATAGGATCATGGAGATTCTCTGGGATCCACACCTACGTGACCAGCTGGACTCGTTGTCCCAACCATCATATCAGGTAATTCTATTAGTAAATTTTTTTATTTGTTTTAAGTTTTTATATTTAGAAACTTCATATATTTAAGCTTGAGTCGGAGAAGAGGATCTAAGAGCTAAAAATTCAATCTAACTGTCACGCCCCGAACCCAATACCCGGGTCGGATACGTGATGGCCGCACACTCCTTAGAGCAAGCCCTAAAGAATATGCAAGGCCAAAATAAATCATTACAATCTTAACAACCATAATATTTAATTTCAATAATAATTCATAGAACTTGCATAATTACAATTAACATTTCTTCAATCCTCTGATCAAGTATCAACGGTACTCTATCTATGCATCCGCTCACTCACAAATCCATACCATAGCCAACTATGGACATCCTGTAACTCTGAGAAGAAAAGAAAGATGAAGGGGTGTGAGCTTTACAGTCTAGTAAGAATTACCATATCACACCAATATAATAATATAATTTAAAAATGAAGATAAGCAATAACACATAAAAATCGATGTTCAATGTCCAGAATACTGCAAACATTTGTAGATTATCTGTTTTATCAAAAGAGATGCATCATTATATGTTAAATAAGTGAAACAATTTTATTCAACGATTGTTTCATATCTTATCTTTCCATTTTCTTCTATTATCACATCATCTTTAATCTTTTTCTTTTTGGCTTTGGCTTTGGACTACCAGTATCATGCGACGATCTTTTATTCGGATCGATTTCTGTGATCTTCCTCGGATCGAAATAGTTATGATCTTTCTCGGATCAAAGTGGCTATGATCTTTCTCGGATCAAATCATTCACTTAAAAAGTTTTTCAAGGCTATCCCAGGATGAGCTCCTGACCGGCTGTCCCATGTACGAAAGTCCGTGAGAGGCTGTCCCAGGCATAAGCTCCTGGCGGGCTGTCCCAAGCATGAGCTCTTGGCCGGCTGATCCACCTATAAGCCAGTGGGGGCTGTCCCAGGCATAAGCTCCTGGCAAGCTATTCCACATGACAAGGCCAGTCCAAACCATATTTTTCTTTCTTTTTATTTTTATGAAATTATAATATTTGACTTCACTAATCAATTCAAATTTTGCAGTGTAATAAATATGTCATACCCATATAATCATGCCATCAATCACTGATACATATGTATTGATATAACATAGTCATGCTCAAAATCACATAAATAAATAACAGTGTCTCAGATATAACAAATTCATCGATCTCAAATCCAACGATGCAAAATCAATGAGATAAAACCAACGGTAAAGTAACATATATAATGGTGATCATGTACAGGGATTCTTACCTTTATCGATGACTGATCCAAGCATATAAATCAATGTTCTTCTTTGATTTATAAATTTCACAAACAAAATGTTCCACTTAACATCTTATGCAGACAATCATATCTCTTCATAACCCTATTCAAATATAAAATCATATATGGAGAAAATTACCGATAATCGACCTGATAACACAAATCTAGGATCTCTCTCAGGATTAACCAAAATTAAGATTTATCTAAGTATCTGGATCCTTCACTGATCCATAAGATTTTTAGAGAGAGAAAATCCATGAAGAGAGAGAAAATTCTAGAGAGAAAAAGTAGAGAGAGAAAGTAGAGAGAATCTTCGTATCCTTCAGATGAGACAATCATGGTCGAGATCATCAGAGGTCCTATCAAGATGACTCAATATAAATCAAGTGTTACAAATTTTGAATAGGATCAGACTAGGATCAGAACTACTACATGAATTTCGAAGCAATCTCAGATCATCTTATTTTCATCTCAAATTATTCTAGGATCTGTGATGCAATTAGAGAGAGAAAAAGATCCTAAAGAGACAAAATCCATAAAGAGAGAAAGATCTAGAAAGAGAATCTAGAGAGAGAAACTGGAGAGAGAAGGTAGAGAGAGGAGAGAGGAAAGAGAGAGAAAGGAGGGAGAGAAGAGAGAGAAAATTTCTCTCTCTTCTTCTTCTTCTTCTATTTTTGTTTTCTTTATTTTTATTTTTCTCTTTTTTCTTTTTCTCTTTTTATTCTTTCTCTTTTTCTTTCTTTTTTTCCTTTTCTTCTTTCTTTTTCCTTTTCTTCCCGCGGCCTCCCTTGGGCTGAAACAGGGGAAGACCGATGAGGTCTCCCTTGGTGGCCCAGGCTTCGGCGAGATGGTGGCTTGGTCGGAGGTCCAGCAACGGCGGCCGACCATGCAAGCTGGCCGGCGATTAGGTTTGGCCGACGAGCTTTCTCCTTTTTTTTTTTCTCGAAAAACAGGGGATCCGTCCCCTTTCTTCATGATTTCCGACCATTGGCCGATCGCCGGCGGTCGAGAACTCTCGAGGAAGAGAGATAGAGGGATGACGGTGCTGTCCTAGGGATAAGACGCCGCAAACGGCGATGCCGGCGGTCGGAAAAAAGGAGGAAAGGGCTCGATCGAACAGGGAAAAATAGGGTCTTACCTTTTTCATGAGTTTTTCCGACCATCCCGACGGCCGGCAAAGGTGTGCGAGCCATGGAAAGAAGGGAAAGGAAGAGGGGAAAGAGGAGAAGGGCTTACCTCCGACTCCGGTGAGTATTTGAGATGAACACGATGAGGACATCCGCAGCTTCAACGAAAAAATTTTAGAAAAATAAAAAGAAAAATCCGGTGCTCGTCGTGACCAACCTTAGAGGGAAGGAGAGGGGGTTTTATAGGGTATAGGGGAGGTCGAATCCGCCTCGGATTCGACCTCTCCATCGGTGATTTAGGTGGAAGAAGACTCCCAGCGGGAGTCTTCTTCATTCCATTTTTTTTTTGTATGGCTTTGGGCTTTTTGGGCTGATTTGGGCCGGGGTGTTACATTCTCCCCCCCTTCAAATAATTTCGTCCTCGAAATTAAGTTATGTTGTTTGAGATATATTCTAAAAATATATATATACATGCATCATGTCTTTTGTTTCTCATGATCTTGTTATAACAAAAATTATTTGAAATCTCAACTCATCCCTTCTTATTGATTTCTCAACTTTTTTTGAAGAACCATTATTTGTCTAATACATTCCACTCGAAATTCATCATTATCTCAGACTGCCTATGATAGAAAAAAAATAAAGGCCAAACATCGGGCACTCTTCACAATCATCGATTTCTTTCTTCTCTTGACCTTCCAACAAATTTTATATGTAAACTCTCATCTTAAGAAAACCTCAATCTTCTATATCAGTTCGAATAATAATATTAAATTTGAAAAAAATATGAGATCTATGTCAAGACATTCTAAGTTTGAACTAATAACAGAATTATCAAGCTGTTAATAATAAATTAAAATGTCTAAGATTCTTGGCATTATCTGTAATAAAATAACCTACTGATAAAAATTATCCGACTATGATTAGATTAGATCAAGATCTATAGCATCCTTTCATTATCAATAAAATCCTTCCTTATTTGCAACTAATGTATTCCATAATATCTTGTGAATCAAAAGATTAATATTTTTTTTTAATCAATTTAATCTATCATGCTTTTGCTGTGCACTCTGATATTAATTTATCAAATTATATAGGTCTATCAAAGATAAAAAAATATCCTTATATGTTAGATCAATCAAAGATAGATCCAACCTTCAAATTTCATATGGAACTTAGGGCAAAACCTTAAATTTCTTTATCTTTATTGCTTCTTGGGCATAGCACATCAAAATTAAATCTTGATCCACTTTCTATATTTGAAATATTTGCATAAGCTTCATCACTCTTCAAGAATCCAACATGTCTAGAATCAATTGGAGTTAACCTTAGATTTACCTTACAATCATTTAGATAATTTCTAAATCAATCTTCTTTTTTAAAAGAATTAATTCTAACTTGACAAACTAGAAAAACTCAAGCTAATATCCTTATAAGTAGAATCAACTTGATTATTTCTTGTAGAGCTCTCTTCATCACAACCCTTAATATTAATCGATAACTCCATACAAAATCTTATCCCTTGTATAAGTCATTCAAAATTTAACACTAGCAAGATATCTTAGTTCAATTCAGAAATCCAAAATCTGATTTGAATAATTAATACACTCCACTATCTTCAACAATCACAAGAAAAAAATTAAAAAAAATCTAATCCAAAGATTGTAATACGAATTATTAAGGATTTTATCATAACCTGTATATCATACTCTGATAAAATAAATTTTCTTCTTTAATTTAACAACAATATCAAAAGACTTTTGATCCACTTAAAAAATAAACTATTGACTTAAAATTCAATGCAACTTGAAAGATCAAGGAATTATATTCAGAATATGATATTTTGAGTAACCAAAAATTTTACCAAAATGTGTATCTCATATTCTCATAATAAAATTTAAGTATATTTTTCATCTAAGATTGAGTTTCATATGTGATCCTCTTATAGGTTCAATACTCAAAAATATTTCTCTCTCATATGATGAAATTTCTTCTTAGACCATATCCTAACTTCCTTCTGATAAATTTAAAATTTGTAATGCTCAGATAATTAACATCAAAATCAGAAAAGTTATCATGATCTTCAATCATATAAGTTTTACATTCCAAAACCATCTAGTATACTCAACATAACTTATCAATACCTCCCACTTCATTCCAAGGATCAACTCTTTTCATACTTAGGTCAACCTTACTAATTGAAATCTAAGATATAACTCATCAATTCTATTATAGATATAATATGCCACTTATACCTAAATTTCATCTTAATATCTATTGATTCGAAATCTAAATATTAAATCTTCTCTTTTATATCTATCATGTTCCTCATGATCATAACCTAAGTTTAAATATCATGAAAGTCATAATTTTAAATAATTATAATCTTAAGCTTAAATACCACTTAAATTATTATTTTTTTTTTTTTTTGATCATAACCTGAACTATAATATCATTCTATTACATCCTTAATGATCATAACCTTAAACTCTGATATTATCTATCATACTCTATCGATTATAATCTCAAAATTTTGATATCACTTATATGACAATTCCTAGTGACCTTAAATCTGGGCTCTAGTACTGTTCTATCATATCCTAATCACTTGTATCATTGGCTCCAAATAAACATAACCTAAGCTCTAAGCTCAGATGCTACTCTGTCACATCCTACTGATCTAACATAAGGTTTTAATATCTCTTTATAATCTCTAGTGATCTTAAACATATGCTCTGATACCACTTTGTCATGTCCCGAACCCAACACCCGGGTCGGATACGTAATGGCCGCACACTCCTTAGAGCAAGCCCTAAAGAATATGCAAGACCAAAATAAATCATTACAATCTTAACAACCATAATATTTAATTTCAATAATAATTCATAGAACTTACATAATTACAATTAATATTTCTTCAATCCTCTGATCAAGTATCAATGGTACTCTATCTATGCATCCGCTCACTCACAAATCCATACCATAGCCAACTATGGACATCCTGTAACTCTGAGAAGAAAAGAAAGATGAAGGGGTGTGAGCTTTACAGCCCAATAAGAATTACCATATCACACCAATATAATAATATAATTTAAAAATAAAGATAAGCAATAACACATAAAAGCCGATGTTCAATGTCCAGAATACTGCAAATATTTATAGATTATCTGTTTTATCAAAAGAGATGCATCATTATATGTTAAATAAGTGAAACAATTTTATTCAACGATTGTTTCATGTCTTATCTTTCCATTTTCTTCTATTATCACATCATCTTTAATCTTTTTCTTTTTGGCTTTGGCTTTGGACTACCAGTATCATGCGATGATCTTTTATTCGGATCGATTTCTGTGATCTTCCTCGGATCGAAATAGTTATGATCTTTCTCGGATCAAAGTGGCCATGATCTTTCTCGGATCAAATCATTCACTTAAAAAGTCTTTCAAGGCTGTCCCAGGATGAGCTCCTGGCCGGCTGTCCCACGTATGAAAGCCCGTGAGAGGCTGTCCCAGGCATAAGCTCCTGGCGGGCTGTCCCAGGCATGAGCTCCTGGCCGGCTGATCCACCTGTAAGCCAGTGGGGACTGTCCCAGGCATAAGCTCCTGGCAAGCTATTCCACATGACAAGGCCAGTCCAAACCATATTTCTCTTTCTTTTTATTTTTATGAAATTATAATATTTGACTTCATTAATCAATTCAAATTTTGCAGTGTAATAAATATGTCATACCCATATAATCATGCCATCAATCACTGATACATATGTATTGATATAACATACTCATGCTCAAAATCACATAAATAAATAACAGTGTCTCAGATATAACAAATTCATCGATCTCAAATCCAACGATGTAAAATCAATGAGATAAAACCAACGGTAAAGTAACATATATAATGGTGATCATGTACAGGGATTCTTACCTTTATCGATGACTGATCCAAGCATATAAATCAATATTCTTCTTTGATTTATGAATTTCACAAACAAAATATTCCACTTAACATCTTATGTAGACAATCATATCTCTTCATAACCCTGTTCAAATATAAAATCATATATGGAGAAAATTATCGATAATCGACCTGATAACACAAATTTAGGACCTCTCTCAGGATTAACCAAAATTAAGATTTATCTAAGTATCTGGATCCTCCACTGATCCATAATATTTTTAGAGAGAGAAAATCCATGAAGAGAGAAAATTTTAGAGAGAGAAAGTAGAGAGAGAAAGTGGAGAGAGAATCTTCGTATCCTTCAGATGAGACAATCATGATCGAGATCATCAGAGGTCCTATCAGGGTGACTCAATATAAATCAAGTGTTACAAATTTTGAATAGGATCGGACTGAGATCAGAACTACCGTATGAATTTCGGAGCAATCTCAGATCATCTTATTTTCATCTCAAATTTATTCTAGGGTCTGTGATGCAATTAGAGAGAGAAAAAGATCCTAAAGAGATAAAATCCATAAAGAGAGAAAAATCTAGAGATAGAATCTAGAGAGAGAAACTGGAGAGAGAAGGTAGAGAGAGGAGAGAGAAAAGAGAGAGAAAGGAGGGAGAGGAGAGAGAGAAAATTTCTCTCTCTTCTTCTTCTTCTTTTTCTATTTTTATTTTCTTTATTTTTATTTTTCTCTTTATTTTTCTCTTTTTCTTCTTTCTCTTTTTCTTTCTTTTTTTCCTTTTCTTCTTTCTTTTTCCTTTTCTTCCCGCGGCCTCCCTTGGGCCGAAACAGGGGAAGACCGATGAGGTCTCCCTTGGTGGCCCAGGCTTCGACGAGATGGTGGCTTGGCCGGAGGTCCAGCAATGGCGGCCGACCATGCAAGCTGGCCGGCAACTAGGTTTGGCTGGTGAGCTTTCTTCCTTTTTTTTTTCTCGAAAAATAGGGGATCCGTCCCCTTTCTTCATGATTTCCGGCCATTGGCCGATCGCCGACGGTCGAGAACTCTCGAAGAAGAGAGATAAAGGGATGGCGATGCTGTCCTAGGGATAAGACGCCGCAAACGGTGGTGCCGGCGGTCGAAAAAAAGGAGGAAAGGGCTCGACCGAACAGGGAAAAACAGGGTCTTACCTTTTTCATGAGTTTTTTCGACGATCCCGACGGCCGGCAAGGGTGTGCGAGCCACGGAAAGAAGGGGAAGAAGAGGGGAAAGAGGAGAAGGGCTTACCTCCGACTCCGATGAGGTCTCCGGTGAGTATTTGAGATGAACACGATGAGGACATCCGCGGCTTCAACGAAAAATTTTAGAAAAATAAAAAAGAAAATCCGGTGCTCGTCATGACCAACCTTAGAGGGAAGGAGAGGGGGTTTTATAGGGTGTATTCGACCTCTCCACCGGTGATTTGGGTGGAAGAAGACTCCCAGCGGGAGTCTTCTTCATTCCATTTTTTTTTTTGTATGGCTTTCGGCTTTTTGGGCTGATTTGGGCCGGGGTGTTACACTAACCATCCAATTGATGAACCATTGGTGTCTATAACTCCGTATCAACGAATAGAACATGTAGAAATAATCTATTCGAGAATCGAAGGACTGTATTTAAAGATATGCCTCCATATCAAAACTTATTAATAATATTTTATTTTTTTTCATTTCAAGATGCTAGGATATTCGGCTCTCATGTACTAGCTATTGGAGAGGAGCAGAAAGACGAGGAGGAGGATAATGAGAAAGATCAGACCCGATTTTCTTTTGTTTAAATGTATTATATTTTTTGATACTACTTATAAAATTTTATAATTTATATTTTTAATATAATATAATTAATTTTTTATTTGTGATTGTCATATTATCTTTGGATTTTAATTATAACAGGTGCTATGAACCATAATTGATTGTGATTAATTAAAATATATTTTAAAAACTATTAATATAAATTTTTTAAAAAATAAAATTAACTATTTCTGATGGTATTAGAGATGGCTTTAGCTATCATTAATACTTATTAGCGATAGCATTAGTGACAAAATAGTCGTTGCTATTTTTTTATTTTTTTTAAATTTAATTTAAAAATAAAAAAATAAATAGTGATGAAATTTGGTCATCACAAATATCATCGCTAATAGTATTATTAGCGATGACTAGAAAATCTGTCATTAATAATGACAATTAGTGATTAAGATTATTCCGACCACCACTTAGCAACGGACGTCGTCGCTAATAGTATTAATGAAGACAAAATGACTATTAGTGACCATAATTAGCCGTTGCTAATTGTCAGATATCTTATAGTGCCACCTTGACATCGTTGATCCTATCTTTCCCATTGCCCCCCTACCGCACCACCGCACTCTGGACAAACTCTATTTTTGGATTTGGTAAGGAAAACCCCTTGGTGGAAAGGGATTCAAATAGATTTTTTTATTGATTTATTACGCATGATAATATGGTCATTTCACATTTTGATTAATGCTGTTACATTTCAGGAGCATAGGTGTAGGTTTTGAAACTAATGGGTGTAACTATAATAAATGCAAACTTTAAAGAGATTTTTATAATTTATTCATAATACTATAATAGATTATGCTGTATATTTATAATATATTATAATATTAATTTATTATTATATTATATTTATAATATAATAATATAATATGATATAATATAAGATGTAATTATGAGATTTATTTGTGGGTATTTTGGTCATTAAAAAATTTTATTTAAATCAAAACAGCTTTCCGACATCAGTTAAAAAGTATTTTTGAGAAAAATTTTAAAATAAATCATTTCTTAAATAGACCTTTACAGTTTTTTGATAAAATCAAAATAATGTTTTAATTTTTTACTAAATATGACTGTACCATTTAAAAATATTTTTTAAAGATTAGAAAATATTTTCTGGCACTCCAAAAGCTCAGCCAAATGAAACCTAAGTGATGCCATGTAAGAGAGAATTGTAAGTAGATATTGACCTGTATTGCATTTTTTTTTTTGCAAAACTAACTACAGCTAGTCTACCAAAACAAATTACAATCATGTTCTCCAAGCTACCTAAAGTCTTCATAATCCACGGGATAAGAAAATAGAATTAGTCAAACTCAAATGCTGAACTTTGTCAGGTTATGATCACAAACAAAATAAACTTTGCATCATCAGTTGTACATCTTATTACAGCCACTAAGATACGGTGCGCCGTTCGTTTTTATGCCAAGGCATAAGTACCTCTACTCCCATTAGAGCAATTGTTTCCTATACCACATGCACCGCATTGCGGTGAGGTAGCGAGCTTTTTTCAAAGAGATGTAAACAGCTTTTGCAAAGACGTGTCGAGCGCCTTTTGTAAAATCACGGCAGCCAAAGAATCCGTGCTGTGAGGACTGATATCTGCCACTTGTCAAAAACCCAGCGATTTTCCTCGTGATGGAATGCACGAGGCCCCACACCCCACCGTGAAAGACGGGCGTAAGCACCCGATAAGGGAGAGGTATAAGGGATAGGTCCAGCGATTTTCCTCCATCATGGTGGACTCATGTTTCATAGCCACTGAAAGCAACATGCACAGTATAAGTTCGATCCGGGAGTCTTTTTTCAAATTTGGTGAACAGCCCGAAAGTCGTCGTGAACGCATGTGCCTGGGTCTATAAGTAAGGCGCTCCAAGCCCCATTTCGGTGCCAACCAGCAGAACTAGCAGCCACGGAACACACTTAGAGAGCCATATTAACCATGGATCCTACTAGTCGTGGGTCTTTCCAATACAAACCCCTCTCTCCGTATCTTCTGTCCACTGCCCTCTTCCTGCTATCCTTCTTCCTTCTTCACTACTCATCAGCAATGGTGGTTGCTGCTACCACTGCTTCTTCAACCGTTGAATCCCAAGCGAGAGCTCTCCTCCACTGGAAATCCACCCTTCAAAATCCACATGCCCAACAACTCAGTTCTTGGTCTCTCTCCAACAACACCTGCATGTGGTATGGTATCACCTGCGCTGAGAGTGGAGGCCGAGTTGTGATCACTGGCGTCAACCTACCCCGTGCAGGCTTGGTAGGTAAGCTTGATGGCCTCGACTTCTCTGCCCTCCCATCTCTCACTCGCCTCCACCTCCGACGCAACTATTTGTCCGGAACAATCCCGCCCACCATACGCACGCTTTCCGCTCTCACCTCCCTCGATCTCTCCCATAATCACCTTTCCAGCAATCTGCCCCTCGCTCTCGCCAGTCTCTCCAACCTCACCGAGATGGACCTCTCCTGGAACAAATTCACTGGCGTACTGCCTCCTGAGATTGGTCAGCTCAAGAGTCTACATGCCCTTCGTTTACTCGGAAACAATCTCGCTGGTCCCATCCCTCCGACCCTTGGTAACTTGACCAACCTAAGATTCCTTTACCTTGGCATAAATCAATTCTCTGGTAATATTCCCCATGAATTAGGTAACCTAGTTAACCTCTTAAATCTAAAAATCTCACACAATAAATTAACAGGTTCCATTCCTTCAAGTCTCGGAAATCTCATCAAACTCAATATCTTGTACCTCCACAATAATAATTTATCTGGTACCATCCCTCATGAATTAGGCAACTTAATGAATTTACATTATCTACAAATCGGTGATAATCAATTATCCGGCTTCATTCCTTCCATTCTTGGTAACCTAACCAACCTAAGATTGCTCTACCTCCACAGCAACCTATTCTCTGGTAATATTCCCCATGAACTAAGCAATCTAGTTAACCTATTGGATCTAGCAATCTCAAACAATAATTTAATAGGTTCCATCCCTTCCAGTTTAAGCAATCTCATCAAACTCAAGACCTTGTTTCTCGGTGCAAATAATTTATCTGGCACGATCCCTCATGAATTAGGCAACTTAGTGAACTTACATGTTCTAGAAATCTTAAAAAATCAACTATCCGGCTGCATCCCTTCCACTTTAGGAAACCTTACCATGCTTAACATCTTGCTCCTAGACATCAATAATTTATCTGGTACCATTCCTCATGAATTAGCTAATCTGATGAACTTAAGTAATATAGATATCTCAGAAAATCAGCTGTCTGGCTCCATCCCTTTTACCTTAGGAAACCTCACCACTTTAACTGATTTTCGTGCTTTTAGCAATCAATTTTCAGGCTCTTTGCCCCAAGAACTGGGTAATCACACCAACCTGATTCACCTAGAGGTGAATGACAATAACTTCTCTGGTCACTTTCCTCCACAGAATTGTAAAGGAGGTGCACTTCAATCTCTTACCATAGAAAACAACTACTTTGAGGGCCCCATTCCAAGGAGTTTAAAAAATTGCTCCAGCTTATTTAGAGTTCGCCTTGAAGGAAACAAGTTTAATGGAAATATCTTTGAAGCCTTTGGGATATATCCAAATCTGGACTATATTGACATGAGCTACAACCAATTATATGGCCAAATCTCTCCAAGTTGGGCATATTGTCTAAATTTGACAAAATTCAGGATTTCAGAAAATCTACTTACTGGGAAAATACCCTCCGAATTAGGAAAGTTGCTTCAACTAAGAGTCCTGGACCTTTCTTCAAATCAACTTACAGGAGATATACCGAAAGAGTTAGGTATCATGAGCTCATTGTTCAACTTGACCTTAAGTGATAACAAAATATCTGGAGTAATTCCCTCGGAGTTTGGAAATTTGTCCAATTTGGAAATTCTTGATTTATCCGACAATGACATCAGTGGCCCAATACCACCACAATTAGAGGGGTGTAATAAACTGCGCATCTTGAATTTGAAAAAAAATAAATTAAATGGGAGCATTCCTCCTCAAATTGGAGAGTTACAAGGGTTGCAAGATTTACTTGATCTGAGCTATAATTTTCTTGGAGGAGAGATACCACCACAACTGGCAAGTCTGACATATTTAATATCTTTGAACTTGTCCCACAATAATCTATCAGGTGCCGTTCCTTCATCTTTTGGAAGCATGTTGAGTTTGTCATTAATAGATGTATCATATAATAATTTGGAGGGTCGAGTTCCAAGAAGCAAATTATTTCAAAATGCTAGAGCAGAGTGGTTTATCCATAACAAAGATTTATGTGGTGAAGTGCCAAATTTGCCTTCTTGTGGTACAACCACTGTAAGCACTCGATATTCAACTAAAAACCACATTATGCTCTTTGTCATCACTCCTATATTGGGAAGCTTGGTTCTTTTAAGTATGTCTATTATCATTATTGTAGCTCTTTATAGAAGACGTAAACCTACAGAGAAAAAGGATAGCACTGCTATTATTGGTGATTTGTTTTCAATATTGAATTTTGATGGAAGAGTTGCCTATGACTACATCATCAATGCTTCTGAAAATTTTGATGAGAAATATTGTATTGGGAGTGGAACATATGGTAAAGTTTATAAAATAGAACTCCCGACTGAACAAATGGTGGCTGTTAAAAAACTTCATCCAACAGAAGGAGTATTTGACGAGAAAAATTTCCAAAGCGAGATTCAGACATTAACTGGAATTCGACATCGTAACATTGTAAAACTTCATTGGTTTTGCTCCAGTTCAAGTTGTAAATTTCTTATATATGAGTATATCAAGAAGGGAAGTTTAACTAGCAACCTTCGCAGTCAAGAAACAGCAGAGGAATTGAATTGGGAGAGAAGAATTCATATTATCAAAGATGTGGCCCATGCTTTATCATACATACACCATGATTGCAATCCATCCATAGTTCATCGGGATATTTCCGGTAATAATATATTATTAGACTCTGATTTCAAGGCGTATCTTTCAGACTTTGGTACTGCAAGAATTCTAAGATCTGATTTATCAAATTGGAGCACACTAGCAGGCACATTTGGATATGCTGCTCCCGGTAAGTCATTCTGCTATTTTCTTCTTATTATTTTAATTATTCTATTTGAAAGATATATGTCTTATACTTTGTATTATTTTTCTATTTCAATATCTTATGGAGCTTACCATCCATTTGAAAATAGGATTAGCAACTTGTATCTTTCATTTTTGAATCTATCTATACCATAGCTTAGATATTTAAATAAAACAAAACTAGTGCTGATAGATAATTAATTTTTTCTAATGATGATTATATTATTTAATTGGTAATCATTTTATGAAAAAAAAAAAAAACTATTACTATACATATACTTCAATTCATCAATAATAACATTTATTTTACAAATATCAAAGTGTTTCCAAAAGTTAATATATAAATTTAAAAGGTCAAAAATTGCTTCTGATAAGTGGAAACAAGATTTTGGCATTTTTGTTAAGTTTAAAAAAATACTTAAATTGAAAACAAAAAGATTATTCATTTCTTTATTTTTTGTGCAGAACTTTCGTACATGATAAAGGCAAATGAGAAATGTGATGTATATAGCTTTGGCATAGTAATATTAGAAGTAATAATGGGAAAGCATCCAGGTGATCTTATTTCCCCCTATCATCAGCAGCAGACATTCAACAAATGTTATTCATCGATATATTAGATCAACGTATCTCACCTCCTGCAGCTTATATAGTAAAAGAAGTGCTATTGCTAGCTATTATAGCATTTTCATGCATCCGTATTACACCACAGGCACGACCAACCATGCAAAGGATATCTCACTTATTCACAAGTGGCAACATTCCAACCATTCATGAGTCATTCAATTCAATTAAATTATATCAATTAGTGGAGTTTTAACATAGATGTAGTGCTTAAAAGCTGCAAAAATATGATGTAGCTCTTTCATGTTCCATGATGTAAGTGCTTGTGACTCATTTTTGCCTTCTAGAAACACCATCAAATGAACCTCCACAATATTGTTCTCATTCACCATTCCCCAAAAAAACAAATAAAAATATTTTCTTTACTTTTCTTTTTATGTGTAGCGTCATGACTTCATAGATGGGCCGTTATGTCATGATCCATGTTATTGTTTCAAGTGGAATGATTTTTTTGATGGACCAATGAGTATTAAAAAGAGGGAAAAAAAGAGGCGGCGATGGATTACTGTGATATAACCACGGCAATGTTTAGAAAATTCTAAATACAAAGGAGTTTCTTTTTATAATTGCATGCACGGTCACAGCCGGTTGTCAAATTCACAAAAGAATGGTTGAGCAAAACTAGCAAGATAAACTTCTAGTATGAGTCCCGGTCCTCTCGAAAGAAGAATTAGCAATTAATGTATTCTTTTTAAAAAAAAAATAAATTTATGAATCTTACTTAAAGATTGGATAAATGTTGCAAAAGAAAATGTGAAAGATAAAGGAAAGAGAGAGATTTGAGGAATCTATAAAGAAGACAAAGCAATCCTTGGTCAATAACAGATATAACTAAATCATTAGGACACAACATAGAACACACGTCAACAGACATGTAAAAATCCTTGAAACGCGTCTAGATGATACTAAAACTTCACCATGTAGCCAAATTCTTCCAGATAAAAGCCACCCAAAGTCATTTCACTGACAAATACTCAACAGTAGGAATATTCCTAATTTAAGCATGAATTTTAATCCATTCAAGCTCTACATAGAAACAAATAGTTTTGCAGGTTTGCTCTTAACTCTCTTAGGTCCATGGTTCAAGGTTCAATAAGACCATCGAGCCTATTCACCGCACTATTGCCGTGAGTCATTTTTCAGTTGACTATTTCAAAGTTGGTTAAGGCCATGAATTCTAGCTTGACCATGTCAGTGACTTAAAATTCTCTTTTCCCTAACTTGGGTTCAGATAGATAAAGCCTGATCTACTGCAATTAAGATATTGTCTGTTGCCGAACGTGATCCATTCTAATGCCCATTTCATCATTCGAATGCGCCCATTTCATCATTCGAATGCTTGTTGATCAAATTCTAAGAGAACCCTCTCTAGTTGGTTCGCGTTCACTTTGGGAAGATTTTGGGTCACATTCAAATAGCTCGGGTGGAACAGGTCAGTATGTATTATTTGTGTGGGAAGCCTGCAAGCTCTTGTAGCAGGTCCGCTACAACAGGGAGGAGAAGGGGAAAAAAAAGTAACTAAAGATGAGGGAAGCAAAACCTCATCCACTTCATAGCTTGTTGCAAAAACCAAAGATGTTACTTAGGAGTAAGCAGATGCCCACCATATCCTTCTGCAAATTTGGAAGCCATCTAAAATACATGATGATGCGAGCCTAAGAATGTCATATAGAGCTTTTCAACTGCAATAGGATTCTTTTGCGACAATGCTACCTTAAGAAAGCCTATGTAGCCCAAACCTTGATATCTCAGGCCCTGCATCATTTCGGCCATCCAATATTGATATTTTGCCCATGTTCTCATTCAAGATTCCTCATGCCCTGTAATATTTTCTCCAATGACTTTCACCATTTGAAAGTAAGCTTAGCCCCTTGGTGACAGAAAGCACAGCTTTAGAGAGAGCAACTGATAAAATGTGATAGCCATTACACCACAAAAGACATGGCCATGTAAAGACAGCAGAGCCACAATGGTGTATACCAAAATCCAAAGTGTGGGGCTCAAAATGGCTTGGATTAAACTGAACCCAGACTCAAATTGGCTAAATTGTTATGGGTCAGCATTCCAGCAAGAAAAATTCCACCCAACTAAGCCCATCCTAAAAATATCCAATTGAAGCCGAGAAAAAATCAGTGAGAGCAGCCCACCATATATAATTGATAAGACGAATAAACTACACCTGACCCAGACCAAATTCGCTTCAAATTGAATAAGAACCGGATAAAAAGAATTTAATCAAGTCAAAAAAGGCTAAGTCCACGTTTCTTCCAAACTTCACCCACCACAGGCATTCTGTCATGAGAATTATCTCGACCGGGGGCATCAAAGAAGACAACAAAATGGGGGAAAAAAAATTGCATTAAAACCTACGACTTTTTTTTTTTTTTTCTTTGTTTTGGTGAGTAAACATACGAAGGAACACGGAATAAAATATCGTATGAAGAAATTATGGATTTTTTTTTTCTTTTTTTTTGTGTCAAAATTCAACAAAGTGGAAAAAGAAGTGTGAAATTGAGCCCTAGATCGAGAAAGAAAATGGCAACAAGATCATACAGACGTAGAGTGGAATTGAGAAGAACTAGGGTTCGATAGTTACCTGCTTCCAAGAAGAGAGGCTCTTAAGCCGTTGAGAGGATTCCAATTTGGGTGTAATGGCGGCCGCCATGGATGGATTCCGGAAGAAGAAGAAGCAAAGGAGAAGGCGACAAGGAAGAAAAGCAGGAAGAGGCGACGGAAACCAACCCTTTCTTGTCGGATTCCGGATTATTACCATAGGTTAAGAGAAAACTATTTCGAAGTCCCTAGACTTGGAGATCAGGAATGACAAGAATGTATGATTTGCTCATATTCCTCCATTAGGCTTTCACTTGTCTCATCTTTGACCAAAATGATGGTGCCAACCGTAAACCCTCTGATCAAGTAAGTCTATCCCTGTCAAAGATACTCGATATATGCACAAAAAAAAAAAAAAAAATCTTTTTCATCTAAATGTGATTTCATAATCGATAAATGATTCCATATCTATAAGGACCCGTTCTTTTGTGGGTAAATATCATGAGAAAGTTGGTCAACTTTCCTATTGACCAATTTACCCATGTTTTCACAGATTTCAAGATGGATAAATTAGGAGGAAAATTTTACCCATCCAGAGGATGGCTAAATGATTTTTCCATCAACCGGTAAAGTGATCTCTTAATTTTATTTCTAAAATATCTTTTTTCTCGTTTCCAATGCCTCTATCATTAATGCCTAATAACTCAGACTATTTTTTTCCAAAGCTTAGTTCATGTTCTTCTTCTCATTATCTCTTTGATCATTATCATCTTCATGCCTAATAACTTTCCAAAGCTTTGCTTAGTTTGGTACAAAAAAAATTAAGCTTTATAAATAAATCATCAAATTTGACCCAAGAAACATAAAAGGTATTATGGGAAATATGGATAAAGTTTAGCAACTTACTCGGGAAAGTAATAATGCAAAAGAACATGGGTAACAGATTTCAAAGCCACTTTCCTATGTACAAAAAAACATAGGTAAGTTATTTTTCTGTCTAAATGTTACCTGAGAAATACTTACCCAGAAAAATATAGTTTCATGGGTAAACCTTTTACCTACAAAAGAACGGGCCCTAAGGTGAAAAAGAAAAACAGGAAACTTACTGGATCTGAGGTACAACCTCAGGGAAAAACCTAGCAGAGCTGGAGTTCCTTTTATTCTAAAATGCCATAAGTTTCCCTTGGAGGAAACCAAATTTTCATGACATAAGAATTCCCTAGAGTACCACTTCTCAATTATCGGATCTATGTCATGGACAAAAACATCGGTTGTCTTACCGGCCCTTGCAATCATGGCAGCTGTGTAGATTGCCCCCATCCTCCCTGGTGCCTCTGGTTGGTCTCCTCTCGGCCCATCGATGACCACCCATATCCCAATTCTCGTGCACACAATCTCTGGCAGCCCAGTCGATGGTAGCTTGCAATGCGATTTATGAAATTATTAGATCAGTCAGATCCCTTGGCTTCATTTTAGTTCACAACCTTCTAATGCGTCTTTAAATTCTTAAGACTGTGAGTTTCTAGTGATGAATGTCTCTAGCCAGCAACAGGTAGCAGGTGGTGTTGAAGACCCCAAGGATGAGCTAGTTGAGTCCAATCCATCCATAAGCATGCAAAATCATGAATCTTCAATTATGTAACCAATTTGGCTCTCGACTTCCTGTAATCAAAGTGGGGACTTTGAATCAAAAGTACAGCTGCTGCATGCAATATCCTCTCGTATGGTAAATTTAGCTTCTAAAGTTATCTGCATACAGACGAGGAACGGGACACGACCGACTGGAGACCTACAAACCGAATGCTTTGCATTCCCAATTGAATTACAAGTAATTCAACCGTAAACCCTGTTTGACAGATGAGACATGTTTTAAACTTTTACCTCAACATCCATCGCCCAGGTTAACAGATCGCTCCTTCGACAGGGTTTTCAACAATGTAGAGGTCTAGAATGATGACAAGATCCATTGATATGCTAAGTCTTGTCAGACCCAATGGTATAGAAGAGGGCCTAGCGTTGAAGTGGGGGAAGAATGTAAGAAATATTTGATTTCAATATCTATGCTTCATAAATCATCTCATGGAGCAAGTATTAATATGAATAATATTGATAAGAGACTCAAGATGATAGAAATTAAGGAGATTGACTAGGGATTGCATTTGGGAAAGTGAACAGCCATACAACAGTGTAACATATTATTTTGAGAATCTTTCTCCAGAGAGAAGAACAGACAAGAAGTCTTACAAAATCACTTATCCATTCAATGTAAATTGTAGGCTTCCATCCAAGTGTTGGTATATAACTGCCAGTCATGGCTTCAACAAAGATATTATTGGAATGATATAAATCTGAGCCATTACGGACAAGCTCAGACTGCTATTTTTCTCCAGTCGATGAACAGCTAATACTCATAAAAAACTGCTTGATTCTCTCCCTCTGAGTCCTTCCTGGTAGCATAAAAAGTGTGATTGCATATCTCCGTCTAATATAAAAGTATGATATATGTGAAACTGCTTTTGTTACAGCACAACAAATATTTATGGGCAAGCCAACGAAAAATATGCCGGCAGTGAGAATCAAGGGTTGACAGGTATCACTTGGTTGAGGGAAGCAACGTGATTGCATTATGAATGGAGAAACCATCTGTATCTCATATCTCCATATGCTCCCTGTTAATTGGGATATTACATTACAAGACATCAGTACTCCGTATCAACTAGCATATGGATCGTAGAGATTCCAAATCTCTATTCACTTTCAATTACTTCTGGACCTTCTAGGAATTCTTTGAACCATTTTGCAGATAGTTTTGGAGTCCTTTCTTGTGTCTCGAAATTCACATGATAGAGCCCAAACCTTTGAGTATAGCCAAAGAGCCACTCAAAATTGTCAAGGAGAGACCATATGAAGTAGCCCCTGACATCAGCCCCTTGCCTGCAACCACACAAACATATATCAAATTATTTTGTAGGTAAACTTAAAATAAAATAAAACTCTGTGTATATTATATTCCGAAAACAAGTTGCAGTTTGTTAGCAAAGTCAAAGAAGTACTTTCTATATTTTATAAATCAGAAATATGGATTACATTACAGAATGTTGTTCTTTATGAATTCATTCATGTTTATTATGTCCTTAATTTCTTATACATATTGTAGGTTTATTGCATTTGACAAGCATCCTCACGGATGTAACATCAATGTTTATCAATATCTATTTTTTTTTGTCTAAAGCTAAAAAAAATTTCTTTAATGAAACAACCTAATAATTGTTAATCACCTCATGGCTCTTGTCAAGAAGTAAGGTAGCTATGCAAATATTCCACTCTGCCCTCATCATTCAGCATATCTGATGTTGGATCATTACTAGTACTCCCTTGTGCGTAACCTGTGCAGATCTATATTAGTATCCACATGAACCTAAAATATATATTGGAGTAATCAAAGTTTATGTGTTAGAAGTGGAGGGCAAAGAGAGGGGGAGGGTGAAAATGCAGCCCTTTTCTTTTCGCACTGCTGCTAAATGTTCGACTATTTGAATACCAAAATATTTAGCTACACCATATTTTAGCTGACCACAATAACAAGACTTCCCCACTCATCTAAAAGAGAGTAGCTGTGTTCATGGATCTAGATGAGTAATCAATTAATTATAAAATTATCATGAAATTTTAAATGATGGGAAATGCAAATTTACATCGATGAAGATATAAACAATAATAAGAAATCCATTTTCCTTGCATGTTTTCTTGACTTACCATTTTCGGTAATGAACATGGGGATGTTATTGTATCTTTGCATAATGTACATGATTATCTTCTCCATACCATCTGGAAACACAAAATTATCTGGCATTGAAGTCTACAAGAAAAGATTCAATTGGTAAGTAACTTTGCAGGACATGTAGAAGAAGTCCAAAATCAAATGGTATTGTCTTAATGCTGCTAGGTGCTAGAATTCTAAAAGCTTTAAATTGTCATTTAAAGCTGGCATACATAACTTCTCTGTTTGTTCATGTAACTCTTCTTCTTATCTCTTCTGAATACTTCTCCCATTTCCCCAAACCTTCTGTTTGTACACAGCTATTCTATCAATAAAGTGGGGGTATTGATTGATACCTCATTATCCAGTCAAAAAAAATTAAAAATAAAAAAAGCTTGCATACATATGATCGTTCTAGTTCTCCTAGTCTGATTAATTCTGTTGCTTAAGAAATGTACTGTTGTTCTTCTGTTCTTACCGGAGTACCAATTGGAATCCCATTTCTTTCCCCGGTGCTGATCACAAATGCAGTTGACTCTATGCTGCCTTCCTCACATGGAGAAAATATGCAGTCTTGTATATATTTACTTGTGTAATGATTGATACCAATAAAATCCAATTTATGTTGCAATTTTCTTCCATCCTCAGATGAAAATGTCGGTAATCTTAAACCCAGGACCTGGCGCATTTCAGGAGGATATTCACCAAATATGACAGGATCAAGGAACCTGCAAACATGACTAATTACATATCAGATATCATGAATACTAGGATAAATTTATGTAATGCACCAGCAAACGATGGAATGTCTCATTTAGGTAATAAATATATGAATAGTTTAAGTGCTTGGTGCATTCTTCACTAACACCCATTTGAAGTATGATTATCAATTTACCATGCGATGTCAAATGCTAAAGCCCGTTGAACTGCAAAACGATCTGCTGGAATGTCCCTAAGTGGCTCAAACCATCTTGTGGATATTACAATACCAATAGAACCTCCTTGCTTTGCCTAAAAGATAAAACAATAGATTAACGTTCTGTCCACCATCAAATAAATATAGATTTGAAGAATATAAATAGGGCATTTTTCTGAGATTATGTTGCTGCCATTGAATGTTTCAAAACACACTGGCCCAAAATCTCTCTAAAAGATATGTTCTGTCTTGTCTTTTTTTCCCACTTTCTCATAATAAAAGCTCAGCAAAATCACTTTGATTCTAACACTCTGACATCTACCTGATATTCCTTTTTGTATGTTTCGACTGCAGTTGCATGGGCTAGTATGATGTTATGTGCAGCAATATATGGTTCTATGTTTGAGTCGCCAGAGAGGCAATCACCAAATGGCTTCGAGCAATGTTGAGGAGGATATACTCCACTTATAAAACCTTTTTTCACAACGTTGTTTGGCTCATTGAATGTAATCCAATATTTAACTTTCCTCCCAAATGCTTTGAAACAAACATCTGCATAATGTCCGAAGTCTTTTCTGTATTTTAAAAAAAAAAAAACAAAAGAAACAAAAGAAAGAAAGAAATTGAAATAGTCACGAGCTCAATTAGATGTACCAAGATTGATTGATGAGGTGATATTTAGCTCAAGCACTTGGTATGTGTCAGTGTGTCATACTTTTGGATTCTCCATCCTTATAAATGCTTATGTACTATTATTCATATTATTCATATTTTCTTCATATTATTCCTGATGTGGTGATATTTTTATTATTTGTCCCAAAAAGAAAACTAGAAGCGAAAAATGATTTGTAGTGAAGGAAAGAGACTATACTGTATTTGGGGATTCAGCCATGCACCATATCGATCTTCAAGATATTGAGGAACATCATTGTGATTTAATGTAACAAATGGCTGTATCCCTGCATCAATAATAAGGAAGGAATATCGACTATGCTAAAATTACAAAATCAATTGTTATATAGACAAACATGCAATTTGCATGCAATTTAGATTCATTTTTAATGCTACGAAACAAGAAAAGCGGCCAAAAAAAAGGAAAAAAGAGAGAAGTAATACCTTGAAGTAGTAGAGCATCAATAAGTCTGTTGTAAAACGCGATGCCCACTGAATTAACCTTCCCAAATCTGCCTCCTGTTGCCAGTAGGATAAATTTCCTTAGTGAAACTAAATCATCAGTCACTGAAAACATATTAGGGTACCATCACTAGACTATAACTCACTTGGTAAAATTCTTGACCAAGATATAGAGAATCTGTAAGAGTTGACACCAAGGTGATGCATGAGTTCAATATCCTCCTGTATGCAACAACACTCGAGTATGTAAAATCTTATGGTATTATTTTGAAAGGAAAAGTCTTTCAATATCAAATACTATTTTTAATAAACCACTACATAACAACTCAGTGTAATAGTGAATTCTCAATTTATACAATGAGTTAATTGCTCCATAGGCCCAAGTAACTAACAACTGTAGTTTTGAAATTTCACCATATGTTCCTACCTATCCTCATCATGTTTTGGTGCGACTATCCTAAATCAGTATAGTTTGCATGGTTTGTGTTACTAAGCATACAAACATTTTGTAGGAATTGCAGTGGATGATATTTTGATAATCCAAGCCTCCGAAATATCCTCACCATGTAGAGATGATAATGATCGTCAGCAATATCTCCATCACCGTTGTCCTGGATATGACCTAAATAAAATACCGACAAGCAAAAAAAAAAAAAAGATATTGAAGATCCTTCTAGAACACTAGACCTTTGCAGAAAAAGGAAAAGAAAAAAAAAGTCTTTTTTCATGAAATTTTAAGCTCTGAAAAATATATGATGCCCCGATATTTTTAAGAGAATACAATGCTATGAGCTAACAAATTGTGATCTACCATCGCCATGAGTTGGGATTGCTTGTGCAACCGCTACAAGTTTGACTTGTCATGCACAATAAAATCTTACAAATTCAAATATTATTTCATTATAAAGGATGCAAGAGAATGCAAATAAAATAAAACCAGACAATTGAACTAGTCAATTTGTAGCCCTGAGTGGCAGATATCCGCTAATTAGTTTGGAACAGTTCATGAGTTCCAGTCTGCTCAAGGTCTCATAGATTTCAAGTTTTCAATACTAGACTAGACTTGCATGTAATAGCTATAATGGATGGCTCTTTGAAACATAAAAAAAGGGCATCCTTTTATTGTTTATCCAACTTAAAAATATATTCTTGATTTTGAAATGCGTAATCTATTTCTTTTTTTCTCTCTTAAAAAAAAAGGAAATGGCCGAAAATGCCAACTTTTCAAGCTGGTAAAGTCCTCGTCAATTAGACCAAGTGGCTAGCCATGAAGTAAGCACAGGCAAATCGATTTAATGAATGAACGAAGTACATGTACCACTGCTTGGGGCATCTGACATGAGGCACAAACGGCATAATTAAAGGCTTGTTCAACTAATTTTTGTTCGCATAGTGTTTGGATTTTGAGGAACCCTGTGCCGAAACCCGAAGCTAGAAGCCGTATATGCTTTCCTTTTTTCCAAAATCCTTTTTATCCAGTTTCTGAAGCTCAATTTAACACTACAAGTAACATATTACTGAAATGTGGAAAGGGAAATAACTTACCTGGTATATGAGTGAATACATCCCAATTACTTAAGCTTTTGTTACCTTCTAGGTATGCACCTTCTATCTGAAAGATAATTGTGAGTCATCAAAAGGCTTTTGAACAAATTATGAGATATATCAAATATCAGTATTGGCCCTAGAATTCACTGAACCCTTTGAATTTATCTATAAATTCTTGTATCTATTCTACTGCATTATAGATATATATTAAAAAATGAGAATGCGAAGTTACAATACCTGTTAATTAAATAATGGCTGTTACTTAACTTTTATTTTGTTTATCTAAATTAAATAATAATATTAAATTTGACTAGAATTTGTCCGGTGAATGGTGACCGGACGAACAATGCTATTGTTCGTATCGTTGAGCAAATAAAGATTATTATAACAATGCGCACCGCACAACAAGCACGACTTAATGAGTATTTTTTTTTGGGTTTCGTGTTGTTTTGGACCAGGCTGAGCCATCATGCCATGGTTAATAGCTCTTTGAGAGAGAACTTGTTAGATGCATCATATTCACCATAAGCCTGGTATGAAATTAAATTTTTTTATTTTTGTATATAAAATAATTTTATCACGTGATTTAAATAACAAACAGTGAGAAAAAAATAATAAAAAAATGTTACAAACACAAACAATTGATGCTTATCCCGCAAGCTTGATTTTGTATCCATAATTTATCAATATTTAGCGTTACATTTGAGAGGCATGCGAGGAAAATGACTACAGGGCCCATATAAGCCTCCGTGATGTTGGTAGGCGTTTAATATCTCCAGTAGCCTTTGGTGCCTTTCCTGTCGCATTCTCACGAGTGTATTGTTTTCATCCCACTTGCCAAGACCTGATGTAGCAAATCAATAAGTATCTGGGAAAAAAGATTTGATGTCACATCCGTTGATGTGATGATCTTTTCACCTGGTAATGAGCTTCTGATAAATCTAGCGGTGGAGCTGCAGGGGCGAGAAATTATTGCATGGATCGGATCTAAGTGAATCAGGATAAATCGTGGAGCAAATGCACGGTGGATAACTCGGCAAGGTCCCCTCTCAAGAATTTTAGAGTACCAGCATGGCATCCCCGTCAAATACTTCAATCGATCAAAAAGAGATTGGCCTCACTTGGAACGTCACTGTCCAACATAGCGTTCACGGCGTTTTGTTCCACTAGTCCCACCCTCTGTGTCCCAATCTCTCTTTGTTATTAAACTCACTTGCAACCACCATCCACCCCTTGAACCATCCACTTGGATGTTAGATGGGTGCTAAAGATAATGTTAAACCCGCATCCGACCTCAATTGCTTGATTTGATCTAGTGTTAAAGTAACACGGTGGTGGAATTGTGGCCTATAATAAAGTAAGAGTATAGTGGAGTTTCGGCCTATGATTTGTGTAATCACTGTAGTTAATTTGGATCAATTTGGTCATATTCCTCAGCGAAATATAGAAAAAAAGTCGTCATCCAAAACCATTATTTACGATTAAAATGAAAATATTCCTTTCGAAAAAAAAAAAAAAAGAGAGACGATTATAATGAACATAACGACCGTTATGTGCCCCGTCAATCAACTCTAAATAAGTAGATGTTTTAGCCTTTGGGGATGAGATGGTGCTTGTTACAGTGACTGTTAGTCATTAATATACAGAAACTTTCTCAAAAATAAATAAACAAATAACAGAAACAGTAAAACAATCGCCTTGGACCAGAGAAATACCTATATGGCTGGCCTGTGAAGTCATTACAGTGGCCATGGTTTTAGATCGATCATGGCAAAAATCAAGACCGCCAAAAGATACAAGTTAATGGATGTTACCTGGTAAGAAGAAGTCGAAGTTCCAAAGAGAAACGATGAAGGGAACTGGCTCCGGTCCAGCCCAGAAACCGAGCAGAGCAGCTGAAGAAACAAAGCACATGCCAACATCCACGTTTTCTTCTCCTCCATACTTCAGCACCAACTTATCTAAGGTGGATTAGAACAAGGAGTGGGAAAGATTGTGGCCTGGGAATCCACCTGGTTAAGAGTTTATATATATATATATATATATAGGCAGAGAGAGAGAGAGGGGGGGGGGCGGTGTGGAGATTGGGTGTTCTAAATTAGAAAATGACGGGGGGCGCCCGGGGCGGTGTGGAGATTGGGTGTTCTAAATTAGAAAATGACTTTATCCAAAAAAATAAAAAAAAATATAAACTGGCTTACCCAAAAATATTTAGAAACGGGCTCTTTTATAATATTTTATTAAAAATTATAGAAAAATCTGAACCGTCCAACCAATAAAAATTTTTCCCACCGGCGTCCGAAGCTGTATCACCGTCATCTTCCAGTTGGCATCTTCTTTATTAGTTGTCTTCATCTCCTTTTCACCTCACCACTGATATCGAGGCCTTGAGGCGACCAGGATCTGCATAACTCCCCCCGGTGCCCAGCTCTGAGGTGAATAGAAAATGTTTGGCGAAATGCTTCATAGAAAGAATGTAAATCTTCTTTTTCTTTATTGATAAATTTCTATCACTTTTTGATTAGGGCGGAGATGGGAGACGCGCTCCGTGCGTCATACGTGTACCATTTTGTATGAGATGCAGAAGGGCATTGTAAGGTTCTCTACCAATGAATGTTCACTGTTGGAGGGCAGCACGTTACAACATTAGATGAAACCCAAGTTGTCTTTGGTCATCTCTGCTAAGAATTTACACCAAGGCCTTGGATGGGACTCCCAAGTTTGGTCTGGCACTTGCTTTTAAGCCATGACTTGTCTATGGACGGAGAGCGAAACTTGAACTTTTTAGTTGGGTCCAGAAGTTATGGACAATAAAAATTATACGAGAGGCATTCTTTTGATGAAATTTTGGATCACCGTAAATGGTTTGCTTGATGCTGGTGTTTGTTTAGGCTATTTACTTTTTACCTTTTATTGTTGGAAGTAACTTGACTTCTGGTAGATGTGTAATGTCATTTTCTGTCGAGGCACTGCCCTCATTTCCTATACAATATCTTATGTGTTTCATCAACACATATGTGACGGATTACCAAACATTGCATTGTAGATCAGACTTTAAGACTATTTGGTCCAAAAAGTTGTGCCCAAGCTTGCTAACAATTAAGTTGATCCTGATAATTGGAACCTAATTAAGGGGCTATCTGGCTCGCAGATTTTACTGAAAACAAGTTAATAAGACTCAAAATGAAAGTTCTTTCTCTTAAAACTTAAGATCGAAAACTAAAAAAAAATTATAATAAGCATATGTCCTTTAGCTTCTTAAGCATTTGAAGAAGAACCAAAGGGAAGACAAAAGCCATTTCTCTAGCATCTAGGTTTGTCTATTTAGTCCTTTACCCATCCAAGGTCTATAAATGGTACAAATTGAATTAGATAGATGGCCAGAATTTATACTAAATATAAAAGAAAATAATAAATCTCGGATATATTTGATTTTGGGTTTGATGCTAGGTTTAGTACCGGGTTTGGTTTCATATCATATTCAAATTAGCAAATTACCAAGATCAGTATGGAAACAAAAATCAAATGGTTTTTTTATTTTTAGAAACATCATCGAAATCATTTCTATTTAATTTTAGTTAAAACCGCCCTAGTTGACATTTTTTTTTTTATCCCTACTCTTTCTCCTTTCTTTTCCATGGAATATTGCTTCATACTAAAGCAGACAAAATATAACCCAACACATCAATCTGATCTGCATTCGATCTATCATAAATAAGTTTGGATTTAAACTAAAATAATTTAAATCATAAATAGGTCGATCCATTCAATATTTAAGTCAGATTTAGGTTTTAGATATTTGATCAGTTCAACCCATTTAACCCACTTATTTTCAGATTGGGTCGAGTTAGATAACCCGTTTAATACTTATTATTTAATTAGGACAGAGATGGGAGACACGCTCCATGCTCCATACGTGTACCATTTTGTATGAGATGCAGAAGGACGTTGAAAGATTCTCTACCAACAAAAACATATTTACCGTTGGAGGGCAATATGTTGTTGATCCCCAAATAGGAATGGCAATCGGATCAGATCATAAACGGATCGAATAAGAAAATCGTCAACCCAAATCTGATCTGTTTATTAAACAGGTCAAAAATTTAAACCTGAATCCGATCTATTTATTAAACAGGTAATCCGACCCGATCCGTTTAACTTATTTATTAAATAGGTCAAATTAGATTAAACGGATTAAATAGGTTAAACAAGTTGAACGGGTTAAATAGGTTAAATAGGTTGAGTTAAATGGGTCAGAAATAGGCTAAACAAGTTTTAAATAGATTAAACGGATCTTAAATAGGTTAAATAGGTTAAACAGATCAGATTAAATGGATCAGAAATATATTAAATAGATTAAATAGGTTAAATGGGTTATCTGACTCAACCCAATTTGAATATTAAACAGATTAAAGGGGTTAAACAGATCAGATATTTAAAATCTATATCCGATTCAATTATTAAACGGATCAAACGGATCGATCCATTTATGACCTAAATCCATTTAATCTAAATCCAAACTTGTTTATGGTGGATCGAACAAATATCCGATTGATAGATTGGATCATATTTTACCAGCCCTATCCCTAAACTATTGTCAAGTCAAATATCAACAACTTTTGAAAATTGGCAGCACGTTACAACATTAGATGAAATCCAAGTTGTTTTTGGTCATCTCTCCTAAGAATTTACACCAAGGCCTTGGATGGGTCTCCCAAGTTTGGTCTGACACTTGCTTTCATGCCATGACTCGCCTATGGATGGAGAGTGAAACTTGAATTTTTTAGTTAGATCGACAAGTCATGGGCAATAAAAATTACACGACAGGCATTCTTTTCATGCTGTATGTTTAGATAATTTATTTTTTATCTTTTAGGGTTTGTTCTTTTAAAAATAAAAAATTTATCTAAAAATTTATATTTTTTAAATAAATATTTTTAGATAATATTTAAATAATAATAATATTATTATTTTTAAATAAAATATATAAAAATGATAAAATAAAATGTCTCAAATATTTTTTATAATAAAAATATTATAAAAAAATATTGTAATAAAATTTTTATTTTTTATCTTTTTTATTCGATACGAATTTTCGTATGTGGATATGCATGTCTCAGAATAGTACAAGGGCATACACCATCTAATTGCAAGGAGCAGTTGGGATTTCTTTTTCAGGGTAAGTAAAAGTAATTTTTGTTGAAAATTGTGTCCTAAAATCAATCGTTTGACGATTGTACTAATTATAAATATATATAAATTGATAAATAATAAAAATTATTTGATATTTTTCATCATAAGATTACATATTCTAACGAACTCCTATGTTGTGATGAAGTCTTTAGGACTACTTTGATCGATAAAAGAGGATTTATTGCATAGTCCTTAAATTAGTTCGCGACCAAACAATACGCTATTACTAGGATGATAGCGATATCAAGTGTAGATCGTTATGTATCATATGCATTGGTTGTCCTCATAATCAAATAGTATGGAAACATTGATACGGCATGCAAGTAAGATATAGAAATACATCATCACTGAACGTGACCAACTATGGAGCACTTTTCTGTCAAGGGTAGCTCGTGAAGGGTATGGATATAAGTGTCCCTCCAATCTGAGATCACCATGGTGACTTGCAAACAATTTACTGTACTTTGATCCAGACTAACTGAGTTTTTAATTCAGTGATAGAAGATGTTTGGATGCAGTCAAGTACTTGTCAAGTCGGTACATGAGTCAAGATGGGATTGACCCCTCCGAATTAGTAGGAGTTAATGTATCAATGTATTTCAATTTAGCAAAATTTAGGTCCGGATAATCTATGTGATAGATTTGAAAAAGATTGAAATACAATGTGGATGACTTATCTAGGATTGACAGTTAAATCTTAGGTTATCTTCGAGCATTAGGATCAAAGGAATGAATTATACGGTAACCATACGTCAATAGATTCTTGAACGTTGCTTCACTTTCATTCAACCTATCCAAACGTCAGGTCACCATTGCAAATAGTTATATCGATTGGTTCAGAAAGTTATTCCTGAGCTATTGACTTAGGATCGAACCTATGGGGTCACACTCAAAAAAAATTTCTGACTAATCATGTGGCTGATCAACGATTGAGAATCGTTCAAGGACTTAATCATCAATTCAATTGATGGTTAATCTTATGCAAAAATTATAATAAATTAATTCACCAAGTGTTAATAAATTAATGAAGGATTAATTAACAATTAGATTACTGATTAGTTCAATTTGATTAAGCGAAGAGAATTAAATAAAATCTAATTGAATTGGATTCAATTAGGTTTGACCCAATTAAGTTATGAGATGACCTAATCGCTAAGGAAGAATTATCTCTGATTTGATTAGGACTTTAATTCAATCAATTCTTAATTTGATTGAGATTTGATTAAGAATTTATGAATCTAATTAGATTGAATTTCATCTATTTTATTTGAGCTAAACTAGATATGATTTGATTTGGATTCAAATAAGAAAATTAAGAGTCTATATTGGAATAGGACTCTTCTCCCTTGCGCCAACCTACTTTGGATGCTATTCTTCTCTACACGCAAATATTTTTTGCACAAGATTTTTTCACGCCAAAGAGTCCTTCTCCATCTCTATCTTACATCCAAATCTAATTTAGTTTTGATAAAAGAAAGATTTTGAAATTGAATTTTAAAATATTTCTTATCAGGAGAATCTGTTCTTATCCAAATCACCTCTCCATGCCAACTTATTTTTTTTCTCCTTATATGTGTGATATTTTGAGGAGATTTTTTGTGAGAGATTAGTAGAACTAATTTATCGAGAAAAAATATGGGAAGGGGCATCCCATATTTTTTGGGCATGGTTTGGCATGAAATCATGAATAGGAGTGACAATACATCAAGAGTCCATGATCTCTAAAATTCTTCATCCCACCTCCTTACACATTAAAATAAAAGGAGTTTTATTTCATTTTTGTACGTGAAAGAGATCTGAGAGAGAGGCCTTCACGTTGAGAGGGGTCTTGGGCATGGTTTTATGGCGTGAAAGAAGAGGAGAGTTCTCTTCTCTTGGGGTGTGCGTAAAAACCTACCTTTTAGGATTTTAGTCCTCAGAGTTTGGGAAGAAAGAAAAATATGAGAAAAAATTATTTTCTTCTCCATCTTTCTTCCACCTCTTTATCTCCTCCAGAAATGCATCTTCAACCTTTAAAAAATTTTTAGAGATTTGAAGAAAAGATCTAGATCGATCAATCGGAAGATCTTCATACGAGTTAGCACTTCTGAGAAGACCGATCAGATCGGAGCTTCGAGTAGACTTTTCGTAGAGACCGGACGTATGTACGGCTACGATCAACCAGTGAGGATCTTTTCTACCATATTTTCAACAACGACGATCGTCGACCTGCACTCAGGTATCGAGTTCTGTACTCAGATTAAAAGTAGATGTGATCTACTGCTCATATGTATGCATGTTGATTTTATCTTCAGTATTTTTTAGATTTTATATGCAATATATCATGTCATAGATTCTAGAATAGATTTATTTGATGATTAGATCATATGTCTATTAGATTAATTAGATTAATCTAGTTATCTTCTGCTGTAATTTATTCAAAAAAATTTCAAAATACATGCATAAAATTGCCTACATTCACCAATAGTGGTATCAGAGCTTAGGTTCGTTATGACATAATTTATGTACATATTAAATCTAAAATTTAATTTTATTTAAATCTGATATATAATATTTTTATCTGAATTTAATTAATGATGGATTGCACAAACTGAAATAATATCATCCTGCTGTAGAGTTTATCTCTTACAGTGAACAGGTTGTCCTAGTTTATACTGATCTTTAATAAAATCTGATTTTATGTCATGTATGTGATGTTTATAATCTGATTTAGATATGATCTAAGATTGTGATTAGATCTGATGTAATTTAGATTAAATCTAAATTCATGCATATATGATATGTGATCAGATTAGATGGTCTGATTAGCAAGTACTTGAATTGGATTGATCACCAAGCGTCCTGTCATAGGAGCAAGAAGGGTTTAAAGACCTTCTCTTCCCATTCGATGGGGTGTTCTTATGGCATGTAGGGATGCCATATAATTAGATCCCATGAAGAAGAATACGAAAGGAAGAACTTATTTTTCTACAAAATTTTAGATCTTGAAATCTTAAGTTTGTTATATGCGATATAAAGTTGTATGAAAAATAAACATCTAATCTATGTGATTAAAATTATTTTAATCATAAAAAAATAAAATCTTGAATCATAAAAAATTTTAGATATGATCTAAAAGGTTATTTATGATTGATTTTATTTTAGGATTATGCAAGATTTTTTAGATCTAAAATATGCTCGCACTATTACTGAGCTAATCTAGTTTTAAACTGAATTGACCCAGTCTCCTTGTGTAGCCAGCTCAATGTTGATTGAGTCGACTCAGTTTTAGAATAGAAAATCTTTGCATAATATTTATTGTAAATTATTTACAAAATAAAAAGATTGAAATTATTTTAAATCTAAATCTAAATCTATGTTGATGCTGGGCTCAGTTCAGAATTAAGTGTAGAATCGATTAGATCTAGAATTGTAAATTAAAGATCTAATATCATTCGCATAAAATATGGAGGCATGGGTTAGCTCAAATCAGATCCTCTTAATTGGGTTAGACCTAAGGTTAGAATCAAAGAACTAATAGACTAACTAGAGAAATTGATTAAATCTAATCAAATATTGAATTAGATTAAATCGAGATTTCTCTAGAATCAATACAATAATTGTAGATGGTCAAGTTCATGTCTTTGATTAGACTAAATGGACTTTGATTATGGCTCAGTGGTTGAATCTGAATCATTAAATTGGTCAAATCAAAATTAATTAATCAATTGATGTCTAAGATAAGTTCAGCATTCTGATCAATAGTTTTTAATTGGGAGCCACTTATATATCCATTTCGATGGTGTTTAAGGTAAGCTTAGTAAATCCTCCCATCAATCTTACTTATCTGATCAATTTGATGAATTATATCATGAGTAGATCGCTAAGTGATTCGAGTTGATCCATGTCATTAAGGTTGATCAGTGTGACTGATCTAGGTGCCATTTCAACTAGCATGATCTTGATCCAATTTAATGACTTGGAGAAGTCAGTGGGAGGATTATGATTTACTGATTGATCTCTTTTCATCTCTTCTTGAAACTAATTATCAAATCTTCTAAATTATTAGATCCATAAAAATGAGCTGGTTATAGAGATAACTAGATCATAGCCTCTCATTAAGGTGAATGATAATGGGTTCATTATTTCTAATTGACATTGCAGGCGCCATCCGTCTGGTATTCTCTCTGAATGATGAAATTATTATTTATCATATGATGACTTTGTTGTACTATCTGATGATGGTTGGGTTGATCAAGCTATCCTTGGATCTGATCATTTATTAGTTAGAATCACTGAGTGGGTTCATGTTAATAGTTTGATCTAATCGGAGCTTTCAGTGGAGACCCATTACCTACTGAAATAAAATCTAGGATAAAATTAATTACTAAAAATTATTTAGAGAAATAATCTGTTGAGAACCTATCCATAGGTGCATATGGATTGACCGAACCATCTTCGAACTTGTATGCAGTCTGTGTGGATTCTAGTATCCATTAAAAAATTAAGATAATTTTTTGAATTGGATATAGAGACTACCAATTTGATTAAAATAGTGGGAGAACCTTTAGACTAAATTTAAGTCTTTAGACTTAATCAATTCATAAACATAGAGATCTTGTGTTTTTCTTTCAGTTATGGTTAGATGTTCGTTGCTCTGTTCACTGTTTGACAGTGGCTAATTTATGGATCCAACTTCGATAAATGGTATTGGAAGTTGTAAATAGTTCAAGAGTATGAATGGATCTTATATATGATTATAGATCCAGCACATGAAATTTTCATATCCAACACCTATGATACAATCAAAGATACTTATCAGATGCGGCTAAACGATTGTATCACCATATGATGTTTTTGAGAGCAATGAAGAATATGAATTTAGTTATAAATTTGATGGTGCTCAGTGAGAGAAAATCTTTCAAATATTGAAGGAGTTATTTTGTACCTCTGAAGATGTATCTTTAGTGGGATAATAATTTTTGAAAAAAAAGAAGGTACAAAAGAGTCGTATTTGAACTAATGAGTCCAAACTGATAAAAGAGTCTAAGATTAACCTAGTCTGACAGAGTCTCTTATTCGAATAAGTAAAAGAAGAGAAATCAGTAAAAGATTGCTGAATAAAATACTTATATGATAACATCTTATGATTTCTCTATCTGTGAAACTACTATCTGGGTATTGGATATCGAAAGTCTATGCAAATTATTACAACGATTTCAGATTAGTAGAAAATTTGAAAACAGCAAGAGGTTCCTGAATGTTGGAGTTGGAAGTTATATTCCAATCCTGATTTTAAGAATCATCGAGCTTATTTTCAAATCCTAACAATGTCATTTTTAGTGATTGTCATTATTATCTAATAATTTTTGTGATATCATTATAAATAATGTCAAAATCATGATGGATAACTAAGAAATGATATTTACACAGCCTGTTAGTATATAGTACACAATAATCAAACAAACTCTTTAAAGTAGACTATGTCATGGAAGTCTACCTTTGGCAGTTTAGGCTCGATCATTAAACAAGAATAGGATCAACAAGAGATAATTCTCGAAGTCAATGATTGTGAATCATTATCAATCTATAAATTCTATTTTCTTAGAAAGATGACCAAGTCACCTTTTGTTGGAAAAGGTGAATAAGCTAATGATATTCTAAGTTTGATACATACTAATGTATTGGATCTATGAATATATTTATCATAAATTTAGATTATTTAAAATGTTCAAACAGTTTCATAATAAGATAGAGAAATAATCTGAGAAGAGCATTGAAACCCTTTGGTCAGACCAAAGAAAGGAATGCCCTTTCGATGAGTTTTTGACATGTCTAGAAGAGAATAGGATTCTCTCATATTGAAATCGACTTTATTAGACATAGTTCGATCTATGATGGAGTTTACAAGTCTGTCACTCTCTTTTTAGGTTTATACTCTTAAGACTGCTTGTTATGTTCTAAGTTGGACTCCGAATTAATCAATCGCAAAGACACCATATGAGATATGGACTAGGCATAAGCCAATACTTCTTTACCTTAAGATTTTAGTGTGTTTGTTTAATACCAAGCATTTGTAGATCGATTAACTTAGATCCCAGTCCTATATATATTATTCTGTAGGATATTTCAAAGAATCTAGAGGTTATAACTTCTATCTTGCTAAAGAATAAGAGTTGTTCATATTTCTTTTGAAAAAAAAAGTACCTTAGTGAAGGAATTGATGTTTTTAATGTAGAACTTATGAAGTTCGATAGGTAGAAGAACCGACACAATCTAGTAAGCCCATAGAGATCGAATTTGATTAGATCAAATCCGAAACCTATTGTAAAAGCACTATTAAGGAGATTCCATAGAGTACCATATCCGTCAGATGGATATTTTGATATCTAGGTCCAAGATGTGATTCTGTTGAACTCGATAAGAACAACAACAATTTGATCATCTACATGGATACCATGCAGAGGTCCGACTCTGATTAATAGCTTAGAGCCATAGAGTTCGAAATGAAGTCCATAATGATCAATGGTGTATGAACACTCATTGATCCACTCGAAAGGGTAAAACTGATAGGGTGTAAGTGGATCTTCAATAGGATTAGAGAGCACAGACGAGAAGGTGGAGATCTATAAAGCTTGTCTGGTTGCCTAAAGATATTGTCAACATTATGGTTTTGACCATAACAAGATATTTTTCTCCTATGGCAATGTTAAATATTTTGGAGTTGGAATGTACATTTTGATAAGTGATCAAAACGCATTGCTTCATTGAGAATGAAAAAGAATCCTGCAAATACAAATGGGTTAATAGTTCTATGAGTGTATTTCTTATTTTATATATGAATGAAATTTTTTTAATCAGGAATGACATTCCTTACATTACAGAGAATAAAGATTTTGCTATTATCATAATTCTCCATAAAGGATTTGAAAAAAATATCTTTCATCCTAGGGATGAAGATCTATAGAGGTAGATCTAAGAGGCTGCTTAGATTTTTTTAGTCCAACATACATAGAATGTTTATAAGTAAAATTTGTTCTATCATGTACACTATGTATGAGACGGATATGGTATACTCACTAAGATAGAGAGTGGATACCTGCAAGATTTAAGTTAGAATCATTGATAGGTTATCCTTAAATATTTAAGAAATATTAAGAATCAGTGACTCGATTATGGAGAATCTGACTTAAAATTTATAAGAGTATAACTTTAATTTTTAGTTGGATATAATAATAGCAAGAACGTATCGAAATAAATTTTTACTCAAAGTAATGAAGTAATCTGCTGGAAAAGTTTTAAGCAGAGCGATATAGCCAATTTAAATTATGATACTAAATGCATTGCAGCATCCGATGCGTGCAAGAAAGCTATGTGATTATACAGATTCACTGACAAGCTAGGAGTGGCACCCTCTGATGATGGTCTTGCTGTATTGCACAGTGTCAGAACCATAGCTCATACCTAGGAGCTGAAATTTTATTAGCTTACTAGGTATTTTACATCGCTACCATCTTATTCGAAAAATCTATTAAGGTGACGTCAATCTTTAGAAGATCGGCAAAAAGAAGAATTTGACCAATCTATTTACTAAAATCTCAGTATCTAGGAGTTTTGAGATGATAAATCGAAGATGGATATATGGTACTATATTGATTAACTTTAATTCAAGTGAGAGTTATTGGAAATTATATCCTAAAGCCAATCTTTTAACGATTGTGTTAATTATAAATATATATGAATTGATAAATAATAAAAATTATTTGATATTTATTATCACAAGATTACATCTTCTAATGAACTCTTATATTGTGATGAAGTCCTTAGGACTACTTTGATCGATGAAGAAAGATTTTTTGCGTAGTCCTTAAATTGATTCGCGATCTAATGATATGCTATTATTAGGACGATAGTGATATCAAGTGTAGGTCATTGTGTGCCATATGCACTGGTTATCTTCGTAACCAAATGATGTGAAGATACTGATATGACATGTAGGTGAGATATAGGAGTACATTATCACTGAACGTGATCAATTATGGAGTACTCTACTGTCAAGGATAGCTCGCGAAGGGTATGGGTATAAGTGTCCCTCCGACTTGAGATCACCATGATGACTTGCAAGCAACTCACTGTACTTTGATGTCTGACTAACTGAATTTTTAATTCTGTGATAGAAAATTTTTAGGTGCAGTCAAGTACTTATCAAGTCAGTGTATGAGTCAAGATGGAACTGACCCCTCCGAATTAATAGGAGTTAATGTGTCAATGTATTTCAATTTAGCAAAATCTGGACCCGAATAATCCATATGATGGATTTGAAAAAGATTGAAATATAATGTGAATGACTTATCTAGAATTGATAGTTAAATCCCAGGTTGTTTTCAAATATTAGGATCAAAGGATGAATTATATAGTAACCATACGCCAATAGGTTCTTGAATATTGCTTTGCTTTCATTCGATCTATCCGGACATCGGGTCATCATTGCTAGATGGTTACATCGATTGATTCAGAAAGTTGTTCTTGTGCTACCGACTTAAGTTCGAACTTATGGGGTCACACTCAAAAGAAATTTTTGACTGATCATGTAGCTGATCAATGATTGAGAATCATTTAAGGGCTTAATCATCAATTCTATTGATGGTTAACCTTATACAAAAATTATAATAAATTAATTCATCAAATATTAGAGAATTACTGGAGGATTAATTAGCAATTAGATTACTGATTAGCTCAATTTGATTGAATAAAAAGGATTAAATAAAATCTAATTGAATTAGATTTAATTAGGTTTGATCCGATTAGGTTATGAAATGACCTAATCGCTAAGAAAAAATTATCCCTGATTTGATCAGAACTTTGGTTCAATCAATTTTTAATTTGATTAAAATTTGATTAAAAATTTATAAAATAAATTAGATTAGATTTTATCTATTTTATTTGGGCTAAATCAGATATGATTTGGTTTGGATTCAAATAAAGAAATTAAGAGTCTATATTGGGATAGGACTCTTCTCCCTTACGCCAACCCACTTTAGATGCTATTCTTCTCCACACGCAAATATTTTTTACATGAGATTTTTTCATGCTAACGAGTTTTTCTCCCTCTCTATCTCACATTTAAATCTAATTTGGTTTTGATAAAAGAAAGATTTTGAAATTGAATTTCAAAATATTTCTTATCAGGAGAATCTGTTCTTATCCAAATCACCTCTCTATACCAACTTATTTTTTTTCTTTATATGTATAATATTTTTAGGAGATTTTTTGTAAAAAATTAGTTGGAGAACTGCTTTACTGAGAAAAAATATGAAAAGAGACATCCCATATTTTTTGGATATAGTTTAGCATAAAATCATGAATAGGGGCGACAACACATCAAGAGTCCATGATCTCTAAGACTCTTCATCCCACCTCCTTATACATTAAGATAAAAAAAGTTTTATTTTATTCTTGTGCATGAAAGAGACTTAAGAGGGATTCCTTCATGTTGAGAGGGATCTTGGGTGTGGTTTCATGGTGTGAAAGAAGAGGAGAGTCCTCTTCTCTTGGGGTGTGTGCAAAAATCTGTTTTCTAAGGTTTTGGTCCTTAGGATTTGGGAAGAGAGAAAAATATAAGAAAAATTAGTTTCTTTTTCATCTTTCTTTCACCTCTTTATCTCCTCCAAAAGTGCATCTTCAATCTCTAAAAAAATTTTAAAAATTTGAAGAAAAGATCCAAATCAGTCAATCGAAAGGTCTTCGTGTGAGCTAACACTCCCGAAAAGAACGATCAAATCGGAGCTTCGAGTGAACTTCTCATAGAGACCGACTGTATATATGGCTATGAGCAACCAGTGAAGACCTTCTCTATCATATTCTCAGTAGTGACGATCATCGATCCATGCTCAGGTATCGAGTTCTGAACTCAGATTAGAAGTAGATGTGATCTACTGCTCACATGTATGTATGCTGATTTTATCTTCAATATTTTTCAAATTTTATATGCAACATATCATGTCATGGATCCTAGAGTAGGTTAATTTGATAATTAGATTATATGCATGTTAGATTAATTTGATTAATCTCATTATCTTCTATTATAATTTATTCGAAAAAATTTTAAAATACATGCATGAAATCACCTACATTCATCAATAATTTTAGATGCAGTAATCTAACATGCTCATACTTAAGCAATCAAGGAACCTTATGTAGCAATACCACTAGCAAAAAATGGAAAATCATGCCCTAATAAATAAATTCTTTCAATGACAGAAAAACACAACACTCAACAGGCTTAAGTTTTAATCCATAAGAACATGCTACTTGAGCAATAAAATAGCACTTGAGATTACCATTATAGGACACCTATAATGCCAGATTTGTACTCATCAAGCTTAAACCCCTCACCTTTCAATCCAACACCACTAACCCCTTAGTGATTGCCTAATTATTTCTTCAAAGCTCGATGCAAAGCCAAACTATCCATGCCATAATAAAATAAAATCCACCTAACTGGCAAACAGGGGTGGACCATTGGGGGGGGGGTAGAGGGGGCCTTGGCCCCCTCCCAATTTTTTCACAACTATATATAAGTTAGATTTTTTAGGCAAAATTTCATATATATATATAGGTGTTTGGCCCTCTTTGAAATTTCTACTACCTCCAATCATCATTCATCATCGAAAAGTCCCTCTTTCTCTCCCTATTTTCTTTTATTTTTTCTTTGTTTTCTGTTCTCGGTTTGAAGGTATTGTGGTAGTGAATTTATGGCCCAAACACCCCTAAGAGCCAAGTAATCTTTTAAGAAAATTTTCTCTTTGATTTCTTCTTGAACGTAGATTAAGATTTTCGAGTTTTATTTGCTGATTTCTTGGGAGAAAATTGGATGCTCGAAGTGCTCTATTTTTTGTTTGGCCATCCTTATTAATTGTTCTTCCAGTGCCATTCGTCACCATCGATCATCGAATCGGGAAGCTGTGGTTGCACCGCGACAAGCACGTCTTTGACCGCTCATCTGTCAGTGCAAGGATCTCTATTTCAAGAAAAATGGGGGGATTCGAATGAATCCCCTGTTCTGCACCCAAACCAAAGGAAGAAGGAGAAGAAAGAAAGAGAAAAGAAAAAGAAAAGGAAAAGAAAAGGAAAAGAAAAGAAAAAAGAAAGAAAGAAAAAAAGGACTTTTTTCTCTCTCCTATATTCTCTCTCTCCCCTCTCTTCTCTCTTTCTCTCTCTATTTTCTCTCCACTTTCTCTCTGTAATTTCTCTCTCTAGAATTTGCTCTCTCTAAAATTGTGTCTCTCTCTAAAAGTTTATCTCTTTGAGATTGATCTCAAAAAAATTTTTATTTTGATGAGTTTACTGATTTTGATAAAGAGATCCTGATCCGTGATCATTGGACAGTGTACCAATACCCACTTGACCATACTATAAACCACTAGATTTAATCATTTCAGATTTTATATATATGATGGTACATCATGATTTGAAAAAAATTATTTAAATTTATTTAAATTTATTTATTATTTTTTTTAATTTTTATATTCTCTTGGCTCCTCTATAAAAGTTGGTGTGGTCCGTCCCTGCCGGCAAATAATATTGGAAGGAAATATAGAAGCAAAAGACATGCAAGCAAGAACTTATAGAACTAAAAGGGGATATTTTTTTTCTCTTCTTGTAATAGTTGAAAAGAAGGGAGAATTCAGAAGAAGGGTGAAGATCTGGTGCTTGGTGAGGTGGTGGCAAATGGTGTGAGTCATGTTAGGCTGGAGATCGAGCAAGCTTCGCCTTGAGGTCCTTTAGCTGGGTCAGGAGCTTTGTCTTGGACTTCCCTCAAAGCTCGTAGATCTTAATTCATGCTGCCATGAGAAGGAGATCAAAGAGAAGGTGATATAGATGGCAATTGATGGGAATCGAAATGAGAGATAGCAAAGTGAATTCTTATCCATTCAAAGTGGATCGAGATCTCTTCCTTTTTCCTCCTCATCGAGCTTTCTCTCTCAAGGTCCGAACAAGACAAAACCCTAGACATGGTGGCAAAGATCCAAAAGAAATGAGAGAGAGCTCTTAAAAACTATGGTATTTTTTTTCATACATGGCGGATGGAGGCTCTACCTTTGTGCACATGTGGTAGATGGGGGCATTGCTAATGTAGATGCCTCCATTTGAATATATATATATATATATATATATATATAACGAGAATAGCTATAAATTTAAATATGAAAAAATATTTTAAGATAGGAAATAGAGGCATTTAAAGAAAGATAAAAATTTTATAGAGAATATGACATGGAAAAGAAACGAGAGAGTCTGGGAGACTGGGTGGCCTTGTTTGTTGCTAAACAATCTAATGGAGGTTGGACTGATGTGTTCTTGTTTCTAATGTCCTTTTGAGATATCTTTTTCTCTAATTTTCTGGGTTCTACTCATACAAGTGTTGCATGAACCAACCACCTTATCAAATTAAAAATTATAGAGAAAATTACCAAAGCAGAAGCTTGTCGTCAGAAAGTTGCCAGATATGGAGAATTGAAAGGAGAACCAAGTAAAAAAAGAAAAAAATCTCTCTCCTGGTCTCTTCTCTCTCTCCCTTCTCTCTTGTAGGGGTGGCAATTTGGTTTAATCTGTCAGATATATGATCTGACCCAATTTGAATGGGATGAATTTTATTCGATCCAATTAAAATTCAAAATGAGTATGGATTTTAGAAAAAATTCAAAGTGGGCACAGATTCGATATGGATAATAATATGCCCCATCCCGAATCTGACCCGACATACATATGTATATGTATAGACATACACACCCACCACACCCAAATACCTAATACAAAACCCTAGCCATTTAAGCTTTCCATATTCTGTCACTCCGCCTCCCTTAAGCTTCCGTATTCGGCCACTCCAAGCCTTCCACCCGATTGGAACTCTTGAAGATGGAAAAAGCAGAGAAAAATTGAGAGAAAATGAAGGAAAGATCAAGAAAAACAAAGAAAAAATGAAAGAAATTGAGAGGTAAGTCCTTTTCCTACATAGATTGTCTTTTTTTTTTTATGCTTTTTTTCTTTTCTTTTCATTATTTTTTTTCAAGATCCGTGGGAAAGGAGAGCACTCGAGAGAGATTAGAGGGGTTATCGAGGTTTTGATTGGATTTTTTCCTCAAGTATATGGGATTCTGTTCGAGTTGTGGCGGTGTGAGTTGGTTCCTTGAGGTTTGAGAGCTTAATCTTGGTAGAAGCATGATATTCTATAGGGTTGGGGATTTTTGATTGAAAAGATTTTTTTTTGACTATAAAATTTTTAATTTATGCGATTCTATTTGATTGCACAATTTTTTTTAAACTATATAGGGATTTTAGATACATCTGATCTGATCTGACCCAATCAATTCTTAGAGCTTAGCTCAATCTAACCCGCTCTGAGATGGGTATGGGCAGGCATGGGTATAGATTTTTTGCTGACAGGTCAAATATAGATATCGATCAATCCGATTCATACTCGATCCTTTGCCACCCCTACCCTCCTGAGCAAATTCAATGCGGTTAATTAAAAAACTAAAACTGAATCCAAAATCTATCACCATTTTCTAAAACCAAAATTGAATTATTTTTGAAATAAAAAAAATCATAACCATCATAAAAAAATCATAAAATAAAATATTAAAAAATAAAACTATTTAATATTTTTTGCTTATTTTAAAAAAATTTATATATAAATATCTAAATTAAAATTATCATCTATAATTTTCATATAATTCATACAAACTTAGCTAATAAATATGTCCAAAAATAATAACACAACCATCTAACAAACTCAATAATTCTAAATAATAATATATTTATCCAACAAGCACGACGATTTAAGTTAAAAAGAAGTCCAACTATATTAAAGAAAATAATCTTAACAAACACAATAATAATGAAGAAGAACCGAAGGGAAGACAAAAGCCACCTCCCTAGCATCTAGGGTTTGCCATTTAGTCTTTTACTTATCCAAGTCCTGTGAATTGTACAGATTGAATTAAATAGATGGCTAGGATTTATACTAAATATAAGAAGTAACAAGAGACATCAAATATATCTGATTTTGGATTTAATGCCAAATTCAATGTTCAGTTTGGTTTCGTATCGGGTTCAAATTAGAAAATTTACCAACATAGGTATCGAAACCGAAACTAAATGATTTTTCATTTATTAAAATGATCATCAAAATTATTCTCATTTAATTATTTAATTTCAGTTAAAACCACCCCCATTGACATCCCTATTCTTTTTAATCCTTCTCTTTCTTCTTTCATTTCTACAGAATAACTGCTTTATACTATTTGTAGCACCTGTAGCGAAAGAGCGCTCTTTTTTGTTTCGAGTCAGTATGGCTCTATCGTCTTGAAATTAGAGCTGGAAATTAGGCTTAGGTAGGCTTGAAACCCATCAGGCTGGGCCAACTCGAGGTCAAGCTATGGGCGAGGCCCAAAAAATTTCAAGCCATATTTAGGGTTAAATATAGAGCTTATTTTTTAGGACCCGATTTGAATATATAGTTAGTCTAGCTTGAGCTCGAGTCCGAATTCAGTCCCGACATGAAGCCTTCTATTCTTTTGATTTATGTCCATCCTGTGCATAAACAATGCAGCCCTTTACTCTTCGAATAGTCTGGGTATAGTCTCGGAGAACTGTCACTCTTTGGCTAGGGATGTGCATGAGATTTGTGCCAGATGGATCTCTGCTACAGGTCTGCTTATTTGGCTGGCTATCTAATATTTTCACATGAGACGGGTGGGACGTGGTTCTGTGTATGCAGATTTCCAGAGTCAAGTTTGTGTTTCGAATCCCATTTGTGATATATATCAAAGCCCGGAATCTTTTGTATTCCAAATTGTTCTGCAGTAAATTTCTTACAGTTTTTGTAAATATTCCAAATTTAGAGGTGAAGTCACTGATATATCGTTGAAGCATTACATATAACAAAATTGTTGATTCCGTGTCATGTTGTCCTCTTCACTTCTAATACAAATGAAATTCCTTTTGAGTTACAACATTGCATTGGGGTAGAAATCATGAGATGAGTTGACATGTTGCTTTTAGTTAACAGTTCATATGATCCAACTTCTAGTTTGGCAATCAACTCCTAGGCTGGGCTAATCAGATTTTAGTCGGATTTGGGTCTGGATTTTTTGAAAATTTTTGAGCTTACACCCGATCCCAAGCCAGAAAAATTTTAAATCTGACTAGAATCTGAGTGTGGCCTGGCGCAGCCTAACCCATTTCCAATCCAACTCATAATGGAGCCTAATATATTTTTGCACAGTATGTGTTAGAATCGGAACTGAAAGTGCTTTTCTTCAATAATTCACCTAGAAGGATGCTAAACCTGAGTCTCATCCAAGTCACACTCTCCCTCACCACGTAAAAGTGTCCGTCAGTGTGTAGAGAGAGAGATGGGTGGGGAAGCGCTAGACTTTAGTCCAAACTCACGTCAAAAATATAATCAAAGCTTCCATTTGTCCATACTCAAAACACAAACACTCTCTAGCCTAGATTTATCAAAAAAATACACTATGCTAAACTTTATACATAAAACAGTTTTTCTTATAAAAGTAAATTTATGTTAAATACCAATAGATCATTGCAAAATAACCCTACAAAAGACCAATTCATGCATCGTAGTGCTTGAAAGGAGAGCTTCGCTTTCATTCCCCATCCAATAGAATATTGATGCATCACCCAATAAAGCCCTTCTCAACTTTCAATCCCCTCATGGCTCTGCTGGCTCCAGCAAGCCTCTGCAAAAGCTCATCTGAATATAAGGGAGCTAGAAAGTTGGAGAGCTAAATTTCTAACCTAACAGAGATAAAGCCACGAAGGGTTGCTCCACTTTTCTAAATCCACTTGGATAATTAAGGAGTAATCTTCAAAGTTTTTATTAACTCCGAAAGGAAGCATGAGCAATCACACATATAAAGGGAGAGAAAAAGATGTGGTTATCACCAATTGATATATAACCAATCAAGTTGGGTTCACGAATTCGAGACTCAGTGGACCATTTGCTTAGGTAACATGTTTCGTCATGTCCCTGATCATTGGAGGGAATATCCAGCGTGGGATAAGAGAATCCGGTCTATCTGAGCCGTTGGGCATTGATACATCGATTCCAGGGATTCGCTTTTTTTTCTTGCTTGGCTGAAGTGGGTCACATGCTTCGTGAACTATTAAGATCACGTGAATATGCAGAATCCATGTGACAATATTCTAACGTCGCTTATTTTAAGATAATCGATCATAACAGTCACTATATTTTCTATTTCCATTATCATACATGTGATGCACCGCTAAGGATCCAAAATTGTTGTGGTGGTCACTATAAAATTAAAACAACTAACAACCATTATTTTGAAGTTTAAATGATGCCATGAGTGAGATGCGATGAGAGGGTGAAGCCACTTGGCACAGTAGTTAGATAATGATAATTCATAAATACAAAAATATAATCGTACCATTTGGTGTGGACACTGTGCATATAAATATTTCTCATTATCTTTTCCAAAAGATCAAGATTATGTGGATTCATCTCTTTATTCAATCCAGCCAGTGAATATACCTAGATAACCATTCAAGACCATCAATACCATTTTGACACATGAGATGCAAATATAGTAGCTTAGTTGGTCATTATCCTTCAACCTAAAATTTCTTTTTGTTCATTCAATCTTTGCAATATAACTGATGTTTAATTTCTAAAATCTTCTTTTGTTCAACAATAATTTTTCATCAATATATACAACCTTATATAAAAGAAGAGTAAAGTGAAGTATTTATTTTAGAAATCATTTTATAATAATAGCAAAATTAAGATGACAATTATTTTTTGAATAAAACCATAAGAAGCTGGTCATTAGGAACGTGGATGATCTTGTTTTAAGTAAATCCAAATTCTTTTTTTTTTTTTTGATCAAAAATAAATATAAATTCTATAATATTATTTATAGAAGACAAAATGACCACCACCATTTATCCCCAATGGCCGGCAACAATTCCTTGTTTTCCCCCTTTGCCCTATCTTTTCCACTGCAGCTAGAACGGCCCCATCGCTAAAAGCCATGATCCCGTAATTCTTTAGTTGCCTCTAAATGGAGTCGGAGAAACCTACGATAGAAGTATAGAATATCAAACTACATGGGTTGTGTTGATGGATATCTGATCAGAACATCATCTCTCATGATCTTTTCAATACCGTATGATGCAGTAGGAAGAAAGAAAAAATAAAACAGAAAATAATCAAATACGTGGATCAACCAAAAAAGAACTCACCTCCATGGGGCATGCAAATTTTACTATAAGAAAAAAAATATTACAAGAGAAGATCTCACTCTCAATCCTCGGTTACCTAATTTCTTCCTCACAAAAAGTTCTACCTCACAAAAGCTTTCTTTCTAAGAAAACCTCTCTGAATCCCTGAAGCGACTGCTGTATGCTGTCCAAAAGTCTCTCTGCTCCTTCTCCTTTCAGCATCTCAGCCTCTCTCTCTCTCCATGGGTGTTCACGGATTTTCGTGGGTTCTTCTCGAATCAATGCCGCACCACACGATGTTCTGTTCCACGCACCAGGCCTTTTAAAGGCCTTAAAATCATGTTAAATTAGGTTTAGGAGTCTTAATCAGGCCCAAACAAAGCCCAGAAAATTTTTGAGCCGTCGGATCAACATCGAAAATAACCCACACCCTCCGATCACGCATCGATTTATGGAACAATGCCGTGGACCGTGAAAAATATGTGGAAAACGTCCACGTGGTCCACACGGTCAACTGTGCACCGCCCGGTCCATGGTGGATCGGGCTACAGGTTCCCAACGGGTGCACTGGGCCTGGGCCGCACCTGCGTGTGGGCCTGGGCCGCGCCCGAGCGCTCGCTTGCCTTGGCCGGCCCACGCACTCGCATGCCTGGGCCTGGGCCATGCGTTGTGCGATGGGCCGCATCCCGCCGCACGTGGCTGCACCGCAGCTGCTCTGTCGGCTGGCTGTCGGTCGCCGGCGGTCCTCCGCCGCTTCGAGTTCTGTGCCAGCTTCAATCGCTCGTATCTCGGCCATTCGGACTCCATTTGATGTGATCTTGATCTTGTTGGACTCCATTTTTCATCACGGACCTCACTGTGGGCTCAATATGAATCGAATCTCGAGATATCAAATCTTAATATATATATATATTTTTATAAATTAAGTCAACATGAAACTCTTGAGATCTTTCTTTTTCCAATCAAATCCTTCAGGATTGCAGATTTACTGGTTTGAAAACTTATAAAGAATGATACTTTATGGTTGATTCCTGATATAATTTATCAATAATGGTGGCTTTCTTTTTCCTTACTACAAAGCACTCTAGAAAGTAGTTATATCGAAAAAAGTTTAAATATTTCTATAATCGGAACAGAAGAATGCACTACACAAGAGTAAGCTTTTTTTTGGAAAAAGAGCTGGATGATTTAGGAGAAGTGTGTGGCACAAGAGTGGAGCTAATTGTCTCATTTTTCCTATAAGATCCCATTTACTAGGGACATATGGTCTTCTTTAACCATCAGTTTAAATCTTGATGGTCAACCTTCTTATCTTTATGCACTCCAAACACCTTGGAGGTAAAAGAAAGTGGAACTCCAAATTTTTTGTATGAAAAAATTACTATAAACATTATTCTGCATAAAAATCTGCCAACATTTATGATGTGGGTTTGGGCAAATCTTTGGACAGATACTTCGCACTCTCTTTTGCTATAAGCAGCTATTTGTGAATCTTAGTGTAATTCATTTATACTTTTACTTTCAGCAATACCATTATATGAACATCCAATATAATTTGTACTCATTTACTAGTTCTTTTCAATAGATTTAGGAGAAGTGTTTTGCTTCCTCCATTTTTGCTCAAAAATAATTTTTTTTTTCTTTTATGTCCTGTCGTTACTTAAAGGTCTATGATGCCATGATTGTTTCAAGTGTAACTATTATTGGATGGATCTAATTAGTATATTAAAAAAAGTAACAAAAAGTCTATTTGATGAATCATTATGAGATAAATATGACAGTGCTTAGAAAATCTCTTCAAAATTGTATATATGGTCACATCCTGTTGTCAAATTGAATAAAAATATGTTGGAGCAAGACTAATGGGATAAATTTCTGGCATGACTCTCGGAAGAAGAAAACTGCTGAATCTTAGTTAAAGGTTGAATAGATATCTAGAAATAAAATAAACAGCAGAAGATAGGACAAAGGAGAGAAAGATAAGAGAAATCTACGTGGAAGAAGAAACAATTCTTAGCAGATGACATAAACAATAAAAGCATTTAGCACACGAAATGGAGCACATGTCAACGGGTATGTAAAAACCCTTGAAACTAATGTATATGATGCTAAAACTTCTCCTTATAATCGAAGCCTTCCATACTTTAAAATTTAAATGAGCACGGCCTTCTGGATAAAAGCCATCCAAAATAATTTCTCTAATAAATATTCTAAACTAGTAATATTCCTACTTTAAATATGAATTTTAATCAATTCAAGCTTTCACATAGAATAATTTCTCTTACAGGCTCGCTCCTAACTCGTCCTTTGGTTCAACAATTGGTTAAGGCCATCAAGTCCACCCGTCGCATTACCACTGCTAGTCATTGTTTTCACTTCACTATTTTGTTGTCGCCCATCACCTGTTCGATCCAGACGCTGACTAAGCCCAGGAACCAGCTTGTGGTCCAGTTTCTTAACATGGGCCGCACCAAGTTGTCAGGCCCGTAGTTCCTTGCTTAAATTTTCAAACCCAGAGCTCACCCAAGCTTGACTGAGTTGGCATCAAGTCCTGCGTTTATGCTTCGTATTTTTGTGCTTATACACGCATACTAAGTTTCGTTCTCCCAGTTAACCTGATCTCAGCCCACGAATTCTAGATTTTATGCTTCAGCTCCACATGCTTCAGACTCAACTTCTCTCTTGTAGTTTTCCATCATTAAAACTGATGGTATTGTAAACAATAAGCTTCTCAAGTGGTCATTCGGTTCCGTAGTGGTCATTCGGTTCCGTGGTTATTTAACCCAACTTAACACGAGATGTTGGTCACCCTGCTTTGCTTTCTCCTTTTCTTTTGTTTTTTTTGTTTTTTGTTTTTTGTTTTTTTTTTTTTGTTTTGTCTTTTTTTCCTCAAATAGAACCACCCCAGCTTTGCATAAGCCCTCAACCCACACTAACAACTCTTCTGGATTTTATTAGGCAAGCCAGCTCACTTGCCGCCAAGCATAGTAATTGGGCCTTGTCTCGTGGGCTTCAAAAGCGCCTGCGATTGCAATCACTACTGTCGGATTTTGATTTGTTCACAAGGTGCCATGGATTTTAGAGCAACCGGGTTAGCAATCCTTAACGCCTACTTGAATTAATTCAGGAGCTTTGAGTTTAAGATATAGAGAAAGAGTCTAGAAGGTGGAAGAATTTTGAGTGTGAGATGACAGAAACTTTTCGGATTGGAGAAGTGAGAGAAGGTTTAATAGGGATATTATGGGGATAACCAAAAATTCAAACATTATAAAGCTATTTTGGAACAGGAAATAGTAATACTATGAGAAATGTTGAGGCCACGCACACCGGATTGGATCGACCTAGGCTTTTGATCTAAAATCTAATCTCTTTGAGACAATTCACCAAACATATTGCAGGCATAAATAAACAAAGATAAAGAAACCAAGATTTACGTGGTTCGGCACAAGAGGCCTACATCCACGGGGAGGAGGAGCAATCTACTATAAATCTGTCCCGAAAAATAGGTACAATATGAGGTATAAGATACCTTTAACCGAAATCAACAAGAAAGCAACAGAGTATCGAATAGAAGGCAACCAAGATCCAATCGAATCTACCAATTTCAGCCTCGGCAATAGATCAAGGTAAGATAATACCTGAGGTGAAGATACCTTTCTCAATCCTTGACAAAAAATCAAGATGAATACCTCCTTACCAACCGAAGAAGCGTTCGGTCATCAGCACAAGGCATCCGTGAAACCGAGAAGGAAGAAGACAGGTAGAACACCAACAGAGCATCAACGGGAGAAAGCCAGGAAGCAAACCAGCACAAGAGCACCAACGAGAGAAAGCCAGAGAGCAAACATGCACAAGAGCACCAGCGGGAGAAAGCCAGGGAGCAAACCCGCACAAGAGCACCTGCAACCTCTTCCGAGCACTCGCACCCTCTGCCCAAAGAAGGATACCGCGGTCTTCTTTTAAAGGAAAAAACAAACTCCTCGAAATAGAGATTCACCATAATAAGAATTCTAAACTGTCACAGGAGATAAACAAGGAAAGGGTAATTTTGGAGCAATATAACACACAAATATTGTACCTTTTATATCAGATGTAGATCTAAAAAAAAAACTTTTATAACCTCCTCCTCACCACAAGCCCCGCAGGGCATTACCAAATGCTTATACCAATCAAGTTCAGAAAATTCCTGAACTTAATTGCAGGGATTGATTTTGTGAACATGTCAGCTGGATTATGGGCAGTATATATTTTCTGAAGCCTGACATCACCTTTCTCTACCAGATCTCTGATGAAGTGATACCTGACATCTACATGTTTTGTTCGTTCGTGATACATCTGATCTCTAGCAAGGTGCAAAGCACTCTGACTGTCACAATGAATGTCTAAACAATCCTGTTCGAGATCCAAATCATGTACCAATCCTTTTAGCCAAATAGCTTCCTTTGCTGCCTCTGTCAATGCCATATATTCTGCTTCAGTGGTAGATAAAGCAACTGTAGACTGCAAAGTAGCCTTCCAACTGACTGCACATCCAGAAAGAATAAACACATATTCGGTCAAAGATCTTCTCCTGTCCAAGTCACAAGCATAATCTGAATCACAAAATCCTGTAACTATGCAATTATTTTGTGCAGTGAATATTAATCCCAATTTAGAAGTGCCTTTTAGATATCTAAGTATCCATTTCACAGTTGACCAGTGAGCCTTTCCAGGCTTATCCATGTATCTGCTTACAACACTTACTGCCTGTGAAATATCAGGTCGAGTGCAGACCATCGCGTACATGATGCTGCCAACTGCGCTCGCATATGACACTCTAGACATATATCTCTCCTCATCCTCAGTCTGAGGAGAGTCTCTAGCAGAAAGTCTAAAATGACTGGCAAAGGAGGTAGTGACAGGCTTAACTGTAGACATACCAAATCTGTCCAAGACTTTTTCAATATAACTATGCTGAGTAAGAAAAAATCTACCTGACTGCCTGTCACAAATAATCTCCATCCCAAGTATCTTCTTTGCCGGTCCAAGGTCTTTCATATCAAATGCAGTACTGAGCTCGGATTTCAGTTTCTGGATGATCGACATGTCCTTGGCTGCAATTAACATATCATCCACATATAATAACAAATAACAAAAGGACCCATTTGAAAGCTGCTGGTGATACACACAACTGTCATATGGAGATCTACTGTATCCATGGTCGACCATAAATCTGTCAAATTTACGGTACCACTGTCTTGGAGACTGCTTGAGGTCATATAATGATCTCTTGAGTAAGCATACATGATCTTCTTTGTTTGAAACCTCAAAACCAGGTGGTTGTTGCATATAGATCTGTTCCTCTAAATCATCGTGAAGAAAAGCTGTCTTAACATCTAGTTATTCCAGCTTCAAATTTTGAGAAACAACAAAAGCAAGTAACACACGGATAGAAGAGTGTTTGACTACAATAGAAAATACCTCCTTGTAGTCAATATCCTCCCGTTGACTGTATCCCTTTGCTACTAATCTGGCCTTATATCTAAAATCTTGAGGAGGGGCTCCTTCTTTCCTTTTGAAGATCCATTTGCAGCCAATTGCCTTCTCACCTCTTGGTAATTTGACTAACTCCCAAGTCTGATTCTTTTCTAGAGACTGAAATTCTTCAACCATAGCCATGGTCCATTTATCAGCCCGTAAACTACTAATAGCCTTCTGATATGTGGTCGGCTCATCACCAATGGTGTCTGCAACACTCAGAGCATAATAGACTAACTCAGCACAAGCATAATCCTCAAAACCATACCTTTGAGGTGCTCTGATCTGACGCTTAGGTCTTCGAGTGGCAATACTATCAATCTGATCCTGATCTTGTAATGTCACCTCCTCCTGAGTCTGAATCTGTGCATTTGTTTGTTGTTGTTGTTCATTGTAAGTATCTTTACTTGACTGCTGCAGTAGTGATTTAATAGTCTGATCAATATCTACAACAGTCCTATCCTGCTGACCCCGATCCTGATCACTTTGAGAAGAATTAGGCTGTAGCTGCCTTGAAGCAGTGGCTGTCTCATGAAATGTCACATCCCTGCTGACTAGAAATCTTTGAGATCCAGACTCTATGCACCATAATCTATAGCCCTTTACCCCATATGCATATCCAATAAATATGCACTTTTTAGCCTGGGGGTCCAACTTTCCATCTCTTACATATGCATAAGCTGGACACCCAAAGATTCTGAGTATTGAATAGTCTGCAGGTCTTCTTGTCCACATCTCTTTCGGAGTCTTCATGTTTAATGCTAATGCTGGAGATCGATTTATAATATAGCAGGCTGTGTGAGCGGCCTCTGCCCAAAAATCTCTACTTAATCCAGAACTAGATAGCATAGATTTGACTCTCTCTAATAGTGTGCGGTTCATGCATTCTGCCACACCATTCTGTTGAGGTGTACCCACTGTTGTTTTATGTCTAATAATGCCTTCTGACTTGCAAAAGTTATCAAATTCTATAGAACAAAATTCTAAACCATTATCAGTCCGAAAAGTTTTCACCTTCTTTTCAGTTTGCCTCTCGACCATAGACTTCCACCATTTGAATGTTTCAAATACATCACTCTTATTTTTAATGGTGTATATCCAAACTTTTCGGGAGTAATTATTAATGAAAGTAAGTATATATCTTGATCCACCCTTGGATGTAATTGGGACAGGTCCCCATAGGTCAGAATGAATATAGTCTAATATATCAGTTGTCCTATGCACGCCTGTAGTGAAGCTGACTCTGTGTTGTTTTCCAAATATGCAGTGTTCACAGAATCCAAGTGCACCAATCTTCTGACCACTCAGCAGACCACGTCTGCTCAGCTCCTGTAGACCTCTGTCTGAAATGTGTCATAGTCTCTGGTGCCATAAATGTGTCAACTGCTCAAGAGAAGATTGTACTGCTGATGCCTGACCAACAACTGTACTGCCATCCAGGTAGTAAAGGGTGCCACTTAATTTACCTCTCAATAAAGTTAATATCCCTTTATTGATAGTTATAGATCCTCTACCCCATCTACCCTCATATCCTGCTCTGTCAAAGGCATGTATTGAGAGAAGGTTCTTTTTTAATTTAGGAACATATCTGACATCATCCAATATCACCATGGTATTTGAATTAGATTTAATTTGTATCATTCCAATACCTTCTATATTACAGATACCATTATCTTCAAGAAGAACAGTACCACCTTCACAAGATCTAAAGGAAGAGAACCATTCCTTGTGAAGTGTCATGTGGAAGGATGCTCCAGAATCCACGATCCAAGTATCAGCATGGCTAACACTGCAGGTAGCTGTAAACACTGCATCATCTGGTATACTGTTATGACTTCCTGAAGAAACTGCAATTGATGCTGTATCAGAGATTGTTCCTTTATCTTTTTGTTCCTTTTTCTTTTAGATTGTAGAAGTCTACATTCAGATTTTCAGTGATCTGGCTTTTTGCAATAGTGACAAATACCTGATCTTTTGGACCTAGACTTTAATCTGTTTTTGGACTTACTTCTACCCTATCCCCTCTTTTTCTGTTCATCTCTATCTCTAACAGTAAGACCTTGAGCTGGAGTCTGAGCCTGATGCTGAAGCTGTACTTTTAATCTAAGTTCATTGGATAACAAAGTAGCTTCTACTTCTTCAAGACTTATTGTTTCTCTTCCAAAAAGCATGGTAGTGTTAATATGCTCAAAGGACTTAGGCAAAGAGTAAATTAGAATCAAAGCCTTATCTTCTTCATCTACATCGACACCAACATTTACTAGATCAAGCAGGAGCTTATTATACTCATCCAAATGATCCTTAAGTGAAGTTCCTTCTATCATACGAAATGTGTGTAATTTTTTCCTCAAATATAATCTATTAGTCAGGAATTTTGCCATATATAAACTGTCTAGTTTTTTCCATACACTTTTGGCTGTATCTAGTTCCACAATATTGCGTAGGACTTTATCACTTAAATCTGAAAACAAGGTTCCTAGGGCTCTCTCATTAATTTCTTCTTTAGCAGCTTCATTATCTCCCGGGATTGAATCCATACCCTTAAGGGCTTTCGCAACACCTTCTTTAACCAACAAATATTTCATCCTTACCTTCCATAGTGAAAAATCTCCCGTGCCATCAAAGACGGCCACTTCATGCCTGATGGTGGTGGAGTAAGAGACAGACGCCGGATCATTAGTCATTGAAAAACTTTGTTTCTTGTCACCAGCCATCCAAGAGCTCTGATACCAATTGTTGAGGCCACGCGCACCGGATTGGATCGACCTAGGCTTTTGATCTAAAATCTAATCTCTTTGAGATAATTCACCAAACACATTGCAGGCATAAATAAACAAAGACAAAGAAACCAAGATTTACGTGATTCGGCACAAGAGGCCTACATCTACGGGGAGGAGGAGCAATCCACTATAAATCCGTCCCGAAAAATAGGTACAATATGAGGTATAAGATACCTTTAACCGAAACCAATAAGAAGGCAACCAAGATCTAATCGGATCTACCAATCTCAGCCTCGGTAATAGATCAAGGTAAGATAATACCTGAGGTGAAGATACTTTTCTCAATCCTCGGCAAAAAATTAAGATGAATACCTCCTTACCAACCGAAGAAGTGTTCGGTCATCAGCACAGGGCATCCGTGAAACCGAAAAGGAAGAAGACAAGTAGAACACCAACAGAGCACCAACGGGAGAAAGCCAGGAAGCAAACCAGCATAAGAGCACCAGTGGAAGAAAGCCAGGGAGCAAACCCGCACAAAAGCACCAGCGGGAGAAAGCCAGGGAGCAAACCCGCACAAGAGCACCTGCAACCTCTTCCGAGCACTCGCACCCTCTGTCCAAAGAAGGATACCGCGGCTTTCTTTTAAAGGAAAAAACAAACTCCTCGAAATAGAGATTCACCGTAATAAGAATTCTAAACTGTCACGGGAGATAAACAAGGAAAGACTATTTTTGGAGCAATATAACAAGAAAGATGAAAGCTGTCATCTAAGTTATTTCAACACTTATATAATTTTTAGGATTGCGATTTAGAAATTTTTCTAATCCATGAACTTTTCGTTTTTTTTAGTGGAAATGGGGGAAGCAAGATGCTTCCCTCAGTCAAAATGTATGAAATATAAAGTACAAGTAAGAATAATCCATGAACTTCTTTAGTTATAGAAGATTATTTTTAAAGTGAAGAAGGAAGACTTGTATTTCAATAGAATTCTAGAAAGAAATATTTCTAAGCTAAGAAAGCGTGAGCGAGAAAGACCGAGGAGAGTGCGAGTGAGAAGAGAGTCTTTTTTTTTTTTGGATGGCTTGTCCTACGTCTGTGTCCGCGTGCAGAGAGATATGGGGTGGGGAGTGCTAGACTTTAGTCCGAACTCACGTCAATGACATATTCAAAGCCTTCAACTACTCCGCACTTAAAACCAAACACTCTATGACCTAGATTTATTAGAAAAATACACAATGCTTAATTTCAGATATACAGCAGTTTTCCTTATAAAAATAAATTTATGGTAAATATCGATAGGCCACCGTGTAACATAGCAATACAAAAGACCAATCATGACTTGACTTCTTCATCGTAGTGTTTGATAGAAGAACCTTGCTTCCAATATTTCCCATCCCATGAGGCATTGAAGAACCTCGCTTCTTCATCGTAGGATTTTTGGCGCCATCCCTAAGCCTTTTGGCAATTTTAGAAGCATCACTTATCTACGCTTTTTCAATAATCAATTATTTATTTAGCTCTTTGCCTCATGAGCTGGGAAATGGAACAAAGTTAGCTGCCTTGGACATAGCTCACAAGGAATTCATTACCTTTTAGAATGAAGTCCAACATCAAAAACTAAATAATTTACATGATATCATTTTTGAAAACAATCGAGGTAGTGCTCGCTTTGGATGTCAGCCTATTCCTTCAGATCGGACTCTTGCTTCACCATGCTAATTACTTAAAATCTTCTTTTTCTTTACTTGGATTCGGCTAGACAAAGCCTAATCGTCTAAGATTAAGATGTCAGTTGCCGAAAGTGATCCATTTTAATGCCCATTTCAGTATTCCATTATTTGTTAACCAAAATCCTAGAGAACTTTTTTCTAGTTGGTTCAGAGTCAAATAACTCGGGTAGAACAGGTCTGTATGCATTATTTTTGTCCATCATCCAAATAAAGATATTTTTGTAGGAAAGCCAAGGAGTTCTTGTAACAGGTGCACTACAACTGGGAGGAAGAGGGGGGAAAAAAGAACCAAATGTGAGGACAGGAAAACCTCGTCCCTTCATAGGTTGTTTCCTTTAAAGACCTGGATGAATCTTCTACCAAAAAAAAAAGATCTGGATAAATCTAGTAAACGTTCGTTTTCGAAGCAGTGGGGACTCTTGAAAGTCGAACTCACTTGACTTCAAGAAGTCTCGGTTGGAAATATATGTAAAGTAAAGAAGCCCTCGTCCTTGTCCAAGGCCTTGTCCTTCCTCACGATGGAACGCACGAGGCCCCACACCCCACTGTGAAGGACTGGGCATAAGTATAACCAAGTCATGCCATGCAATAGAGAATTATAAGTAGAGATGTTGACTTGCATTGCATTCCTCCTCTTCTTCTTCTTCTTCTTCTTCTTCTTCTTCCTTTTTATTTTTTTTATTATTTATTTATTTATTTTTGCATTGGGATGTGCCACCGCGTGACTTGGAGAACACTCGGTTGGAAATGGGACGGAGGGGAGCCGATTGGGATGTGCCAACCGCGTGACTTGGGGAGCACTCGGTTGGTGGTGGGGAAAGCTTCAAATAAAAAAGTTCAATTATTACTTATCAAGCTCTAGAAGAAGAAAAGAAATTTCGCACTGCAACAAGATGTTTTAACTAGAGATGGAGTTGATTGATGAAAGCAAGAGAACGTATTCAGCATGACTTTATGCTAAAGCAATTATAGTTGCCATGTGGGTGGGCTGGCAACAACACTATCGGACTAGTTCAAATATAACAAAACCAAAGTCAACTTGAATCTTGAGATTAAATTTTCTTCAACTTGCAAATTGATTAGTTTGACAACAACATATTTTCTTACAATGACCTGCTTGATTGACTGTTTAGAGTTTTGGGTCTCTTACAGCGTAGTTTCCTGTGTTTCATCCTTTTCTTGTATATGCCTCCCGTATACCAATTCTATGACAGTACATTTGGGGAAAGGTTCAAATTTACTGAGTTGCATACGAGATTAAATTCTATTAGGTATAGTGTGTAGGGATGCTGTGGTGCCCCATAGTTTTGAAGGTGATTATAGATGGAGCTGGTTCGATAGGCTCCAAATTCGCTATAGTGATAGATAGTTTACAGGGTGATGGTGATAGATAGTTTATCAAAACAAATGACGACCATTTTCTTCAGGCTATCTAAACTCTTCATCATCCACTAGAATCACCAACAGACATACTATCTTTGCATCGGGCAAGAATACATTTAAATATAAAAAAGTTTGTTATTATTTTTACTTCAATTCTAATGAAAGGTTCGATGAAGCCTTCAAAAGTGAATTTTTATGCTCCCCTATTGGAACGAATTAATCAAACACAAAAGCTCGAATTTGTCAGGTTATGATCTCCAACAAAATAGACTTTGCTCTAGCGGCTGTAGATCTTACCGCAAACACTAAGATAAGTAATGCCAGCATAGCCGTTGGTAGACGTTATAGGAAGCTCAGCAGATGCGTCAAAGCCATTTAAAATGCATGATATTGCAAGTCTAAGATGGTCGTATAGATATTTTCAACAGGAATATACAGGGTTCTTTTCCAACTCTACTGCCTTAAAGAAAGCCTATTTAGCCCTAATTTTTACATCTCCGGACCTACAGCCATTTCACCATTTGGGCCATTCCATATTGATATTCGCAGGGTCTTATTCTTTTTGATGATATTCGCAGGTTCTTATTCCAGGGTCCTGAACATTTTCTCTAAAAAGTTTACCCTTTGAAAGTATAATTAGCTTCTTGGTAACGAGAAAGCCCCACCTTTAGGGAAAGTAACTAATAATAATATGTGATAGCCATTTCGCAGCAAAGGACACTGCCGTGTAAAGATAGCAGACCATGACGACGTAAAAAACAAAATCCAAGGTGTGGGGCTCAACATGGCTCCGGTTAAAGGAAACCCGGAATGCAATCGGTTCAATTCCATCAAGATAAATTCTACCCAAATATCCAATTGAACCCGAAAAAAAAACTCATTGAGAGCAGACGGCCATATAGTTGATCAGACAAATAAATTACCCCTGATCCGAAACAACCTATCTTCCAATTGAATAGGATATGGGCTAGAAGTATTTAATCACATCATAGAAGGAACTATATTGAGAACCATGAATCATGAATGACTTTCTCAATCACGAGACATCGATGCATCACCTAGTAAAGCACCTTTTCCAATTTTCAATCACCCCCGGGCTCCGCTGGCTGCTGCAAGCCTCTTAAATTTCTAATCTAACTGGATAGCTATGGAGGATTTTTTTAATCTAGCATTAATCAAGCAACATTTTTGAGAAAGAAAGTTGACCGATAAACCAACTAATATGAACTGATTTTTGATTCATCATTCTTTTTTTTGAGTTAAAATGGAGGCAGCGAGACACTTCCTCCCACATTTATTAATCAAAATGGTACGCACGATTTTAACGTATTACCGAAACAGAATAATATAGACTCGGTTCTTGACTGGAAATATGTTCTGCGAGAACTACAGGATTTCAATCATGAAATGTTCCTTGTCTTGTAACTTTGGAGACTTCTATTGTGCTCATTGGATCAATTCTACAGGGTAGCAGATTTTGCATACTTATCAACATTCATTGATCCTTGCTATAAGTAAATATTTTTTTTATAAATTCTATTTTGAGATTTGCTTACTTGCATCTTGTTGTTCGAGCAGTGCATTCATAAAATTGGACGGTTTTGTGTTCCTTATAATCAGCAATACCTGTTGCTCTTGCTTGGCTGCTGGTGAATGGCATCGAAAAAGAGGGAAATAAGTGTAAAGGTAAGAGCCATTTTGGGGATAAAGTGATTAAATCAACTTGGAGGGTAACTTTATCGCTCTCCCCTCCCCCGTGCTCCCCATCCGACCGCCTCCTCACAATTAACCGTGCACCCCCAACCCACTTACATGGACAATGAAAATGGACGTGGATGGTCGCGAAGCCAAAAGGAGGGCCATGGTGGGGTGCTTCACGGCCATGACCCGGTTGACGGGGGGACCACTGAGAGTCATTTTCTATCTATTTTTATTTCACGATCACCGACCCATTAATTGTTTATGGCCGCTGAAAGAAACATGATCATCAGATTGACCACAGAGTCTTTTTTTTTTTTTTTTTTTTGATTTCATGAACAGCCTAAGAATCGTCGTGAACGTGCTCCCTCGGTCTATAAGTAAGGCGCTTGAATCCCCATTTCGGTACCAATCAGCAGAACCAAAAACCACCGAGCACCTAGAGAGCCATGTTAACTATGGATCCTAGTCGTAGGCCTCCTTCCCAATACAAATCCCTCTCTCCGTATCTTCTTCTGTCCACTGCCCTCTTCCTGCTATCCTTCTTCCTAATTCTTCACTACTCATCAGCAATGGTAGTTGCTTCTTCAACCGTTGAATCCCAAGCGAGAGTTCTGCTCCACTGGAAATCCACCCTTCAAAATCCACACACCCAACAACTCAGTTCTTGGTCTCTCTCCAACAACGCGTGCATGTGGTATGGTATCACCTGCACGGAGATTAATGGAGGCCTAGCTGTGATCACTGGCATCAGCCTACCTCGTGCGGGCTTAGTAGGTAAGCTCGATAGCCTCAACTTCTCCGCCGTCCCATCTCTCACGCACCTCCACCTCCGACGCAACTACTTGTTTGGAACAATCCCGCCCAGCATACACACGCTTTCCGCTCTCACCTCCCTCGATCTCTCCCATAATCACCTTTCCGGCAATCTACCCATCGCTCTCGCCAGCCTCTCCAACCTAATCGAGATGGACCTCTCCTCGAATGAATTCACGGGCACACTGCCTCCAGAGATTGGTCAGCTCAAGAGTCTACGTACGCTTCGTTTGTTCGGAAACAATCTTGCCGGTCCCATCCCTCCGACTCTTGGTAACTTGACCAATCTAAGATTGCTCTATCTTTACAAAAACTTATTCTCTGGTAATATTCCCTGTGAACTAGGCAATCTGATTAACCTCGTGAATCTAGCAATCTCATACAATAATTTAACAGGTTCCATCCCTTCCAGTTTAGGTAATCTCATCAAACTTAAGGCCTTGTATCTTGCTGTGAATAAGTTATCTGGCACCATCCCTCATGAATTAGGCAACTTAATGAACTTATGTGATCTAGATATTGATGATAATCAACTATCAGGCTCTATTCCTTCCATCCTTGGTAACCTAACCAACCTAAGACTACTTTACCTTCACAGAAACCTATTCTCTGGTGATATTCCCCATGAACTAGGCAATCTAGTTAACCTCTTGGATTTAGAAATCTCATACAATAATTTAATAGGTTCCATCCCTTCCAGTTTAGGCAATCTCATCAAACTCAAGACCTTGTACCTCAACAACAATAACTTATTTGGCACCATTCCACATGAATTAGGTAATCTAGTGAACTTACGTAATCTAGGAATCTCAGAAAATCAACTATCCGACACCATTCCGCATGAATTAGGCAACCTAGTGAACTTAAGTTATCTAGATGTCGCAAGTAATCAACTATTGGGTTCAATTCCTTCCACTTTAGGAAACCTCACCATGCTTGAAACCTTATATCTTGACAATAATAATTTATCCGCCACCATCCCTCATGAACTAGGCAATCTAGTTAACCTCTTAGATCTATCAATCTCATACAATAATTTAATAGGTTCCATCCCTTCCAGCTTAGGCAATCTCATCAAACTTAAGACCTTGTATCTTGCCGTAAATAAGTTATCTGGCACCATCCCTCGTGCATTAGGCAACTTAATAAACTTATGTGATCTAGATATTGATGATAATCAACTATCAGGCTCCATTCCTTCCATCTTTGGTAACCTAACCAACCTAAGAATGCTCTACCTTCACAGAAACCTATTCTCTGGTGATATTCCCCATGAACTAGGCAATCTAGTTAACCTCTTGGATTTAGAAATCTCATACAATAATTTAGTAGGTTCCATCCCTTCCAGTTTAGGCAATCTCATCAAACTCAAGACCCTATACCTCAACAACAATAATTTATCAGGCACAATCCCTCATGAATTAGGCAACCTAGTGAACTTACGTAATCTCGGTATCCCAGAAAATCAATTGTCAGGCTCCATCCCTTCTACTTTAGGAAACCTCACCACTTTAATTGACTTTCATGCTTTTAGCAATCAATTATCAGGCTCTTTGCCCCAAGAACTGGGTAACCTCTCCAACATGGTTTGCCTAGCTATCAGTGACAATAATTTTTCTGGTTACTTTCCTCATGAGATCTGTAGAGGAGGTGTGCTTCAATATCTTGCTATAGAAAACAACTACTTTGAGGGCCCCATTCCAAGGAGTTTGAAGAATTGCTCCAGCTTATTTAGAGTTCGCCTTGATGGAAACAAGCTTAACGGAAATATCACCGAAGCTTTTGGGATATATCCAAATCTAGTCTACATTGACATGAGCTACAACCAATTATATGGCCAAATCTCATCAAGTTGGATATATTGTCAAAATTTAACATACTTCAGGATTTCAGGAAATCTACTTACTGGGAATATACCCTCCGAATTGGGGAAGTTGCTTCAACTAAGAGTTCTGGACCTTTCTTCAAATCAACTTGCAGGAGAAATACCGAGAGAGTTAAGTACCATGAGTTTATTGTTCAACTTGACTTTATGTGATAATAAGATATCTGGAATAATTCCCTCGGAGTTTGGAAAATTGTCTAATCTGCAAATTCTTGATTTGTCTAATAATGACATCAGTGGCCCAATACCCCAACAATTAGAGGGTTGCATTAACTTGCGCACCTTAAGATTGGGAAAAAATAAACTAAATGGGAGCATTCCGTCTCAAATTGGAAAGTTAGAAAGATTGCAAGATTTACTTGATCTAAGCAATAACTTTCTTGGAGGAGAGATTCCATCACAACTAGCAAGTTTGATATATTTAATATCCTTGAACTTATCCCACAATAATCTGTCTGGTGCCATTCCTTCATCTTTTGGAAGCATGTTGAGTTTGTCGTCAATTGATGTATCGTACAATAATTTGGAAGGCCCAGTCCCAAAAAGCAAATTGTTTCAAAATGCTCAAGCAGAATGGCTTATCCATAACAAAGGTTTATGTGGTGAAGTGTCAAGTTTGCCTTCTTGTGGATCAACCACTGTAAGCATTCGGCATTCAACTAAAAACCATATTATACTCTTTGCTATCACTCCTATATTAGGCAGCTTGGTTCTTTTAGGTACGTTTGCCATCATCATTGCAGCTCTTTGTAGGAGAGGAAAACTTGTAGAGCAAAAGGATAATTATGCTATTATTGGTGATATATTCTCGATATTGAATTTTGATGGAAGAGTTGCTTATGACTACATCATTGATGCATCTGAAAATTTTGATGAGAAATATTGCATCGGGAGTGGAACATATGGTAAAGTTTATAAAGTAGAACTTCCAATGGAACAAATGGTGGCTGTTAAAAAACTTCATCTAAGGGAAGAAGTATTTGATGAGAAAAGTTTTGAGAGCGAGATTCAAGCATTAACCAAAATTCGTCATCGCAACATTGTGAAACTTCATGGGTTTTGCTCAAATCCAGGTTGTAAATTTCTTATATATCAGTACATCGAGAAGGGAAGTTTAGCTAGCAACTTTCGCAGTCAAGAAACAGCAGAGGATTTGAATTGGGAGAGAAGAGTTCGTATTATCAAAGATGTGGCTCATGCTTTATCATATATGCACCATGATTGTAATCCATCCATAGTGCATCGAGATATTTCTAGTAACAATGTACTATTAGACTCTGATTTCAAGGCCTATCTTTCGGACTTCGGCACTGCAAGAATGTTAAGATCTGATTTATCAAATTGGAGCATGCTAGCAGGCACAGTTGGATATACTGCCCCAGGTAATTCATGCTTCCAATTTCTCCTTATTATTTTAATAACTCTATTTGTAAGTTATATGTCTTATACTTTGCATTATTTTTCTATTTCAATATCTTATGTAGCTTACCATCCATTTGAAAATAGAATTAGTATCTTATATCTTTCGTTTATGAATCTATCTATACCAAAACTTGGATATTTAAATAAAAACTAGTGCCTATAGATAATTAATTTTTTAATGACAACTATATTATTTAATTGGTAATCATTTCAGGAAAGTAAAAGAAGTAAAAACCACTACTATGCATAAACTTCAATTCATCAATAATAACATTTATTTTACAAATATCAAATTATTTCAAAAAATTAATATATAACTTAAGGAAGCCAAAAATTGCATCTGACAAGTGGAAGCAAGATTTTGGCATTTTTGTCAAGTTTCAAAAAGTTATTGAAATTGGAAACAAAAGAATATTCATTTCTTTGTAATTTTGCAGAGCTTTCATACACAACAAAGGCGAATGAGAAATGTGATGTATATAGCTTTGGCATAATAATATTAGAAATAATAATGGGAAGGTATCCGGGTGATCTTATCTCCTCTCTATCATCATCAGACATCCAGCAGATGTTATTCATTGATGTGTTAGATCAACGTATCTCACCTCCTACAGCTGATATGGTAAAAGAAGTGCTGTTGCTGGCTATTATAGCATTTTCATGCATCCATGGTACACCACAAGCACGACCAACCATGCAAAGGGTATCTCACTTATTCATAAGTGGCAACATTCCAACTATTCACGAGCCATTCAATTCAATTAAATTACATCAATTAGTGGAGTTTTCAATATAGATGTAGTGCTTAAAAGCTACAAAAATATGATGTAGCTCTTTCATGTTGCATGGTATAAGTTTTTGTAAATCTATTCTGTTTTTACATTGTAGAGATAGCATCATATGAACCTCCACATTATTGTTCTCATTCTCTATTCTTTTCAACAAATTTGAGGGAAGTGTCTCACTTCCTCCATTTTTAAACCAAAAAAAAAAAACTTTACTTTTCTTTTATGTCTAGTGCCGCCACTTCATAGATGGCCTATGATGTCATGATCCAAGTTATATTTTCAAATGGAATGATTTTTTTGATGGATCAATGAGTATTAAAAAGAGAGGGGAAACACAAATGACTGATGGATCACTGTGATATAACCATGGCAACATTCAAAAATTCTAAATACAAAGGAGGCTTCTTTTTAGAATTGTATGCATAGTCATAGCTAGTTGTCAAATTGACAAAAGCATGGTCGAACAAGACTAGCGAGATAAACTTCTAGTATGACTCTTGGAAGAAGAATTTGGAAGAAGAATTAACAATTAATGAATTTTAACTGCAAAAAAAAAAAAAAAAAAAAACTTTGCATCTTACTTAATGATTGGATAAATAAGAAAATAGGAAAGGCAAGGGAAAGAGAAAGATTTGAGGAATCTATAAAGAAGACAATGCAATCCTTAGTCAATAATAGATATAACTAAATCATTAGGGCACGGCATGGAACACATATCCCAGACATGTAAAAATCCTAGAAACTACTCTAGATGATGCTTAAACTTTCCCATGCAATCAAATTCTTCTAGATAAAAGTCACCTAAAGTAATTTCTCTGACAAACACTCTAAACTTGAAATATCCTAATTTAAGTATGAATTTTAATCTATTCAAGCTTTACATGGATACTAATGTTGTGTTTGTTGGGGTCATGAAAGGATGGATAGATGGGATTGAAAGGATGGATGGCCTCCATCCATCGTTTGGTTCAAAAAGTTATAGAAAGGATGGATGAAAAAAGTAGATTGTCCATCCCCCTGGCCCATCATTTTGCATCTTCACAAATTGAGAATATGAAAGAAGGATGGATGGGGCACTTAATGATGGATTTTAATAGTGATAAAATTACCTCTCATTAATTTTTTGATAAAAATATAATACTATTTTTTTATTAATATTATATATATATATTTTTATATACACTATTAATTATATACTATTAAATTTTATTAATTATTATTTTAATTTTAATATATAATTTTTATAATTATAATTAAATAATTAGATTATCTTCTATTTTTTATTTATATTTATTATTTTTTAATTAACTATTTATATAATATTAATTAACTATTTAAATTAAATTATAAATTAGTTAGTTTTTTATATAATTAATTTTTGAAATCATGTATTAAGTTAAATATTTATATAATTTATGTTTACTCCTTTAGTATAAATAAATATTATAAATTAATAATAACAATATTTTTATTAAGGGGTAATTTTGTAAAATATTATCCATCCTTTCTCTTATTCCTCCTATTCCAAACAGAGGAAACCATTTTCACCCATCATTCCATGTTTAACCAAACATATAAAAGGATGGATAGAAAATCCATCCATCCTTCCTCCTCCTTCCATCCTTCCTTCAATCCATCATTCATACCAAATAGAGGGTAATAGTTTCTTAACTCTCTTAGGTTCGTGGTTCAAGGTTGGTTAAGACCATGGAGCCTATTCACCGAACCATTGCTGCTAGTCAATATTCACTTCACCATTTCAAGGTTGGTTAAGGCCATGGATTCTCGCTTGACCATGCTAATACATATAGTTGTCTTTTCCTTTACTCGGATAAGGATAGACAAGGCCTAATCTAATAAGATTGAGATGTCTCTTGCCGATCCATTTTAATGCCCATTTCTGTAGAACAGGTATGTATGTATTATTTGCATAGAAAGCCTGCGAGCTCCTGCAGCAGGTCCCTTAAAACGGGGAGGAGAAGGGGTCAAAAAAAGTAACCAAAGAAGAGGGCAAAACCTCTTCCACTTTATAGCTTGTTGCAAGGGCTGTATCCAACGATGTTTGTAGTAAATAGATGCCTGTGATATGCTTCTGCAAATTTGGAAGCCATCTAAAATAGCTAACGATGTTAGTAGTAAGTAGAATAGGATTCTTTTGCGACTATACTACCTTAAAGAAAGCCTACTTAACCCCGACTTTATATCTCGGGCCCTGCAACCATCTCCTCATTTCGGCCATTCAATATCGATATGCCCATATTCTCATTCAAGGTTCCTCATGCCCTGTAATGTTTTCTCTGATGACTTTGACCATTTGAAAAATAATATATATTAGCCCCTTGCTAACAGAAAGCACGGCTTTAAAGAAAGCAACTGATAAAATGTGAAAGCCATTTCACAGCAAAAGATATTGCCATGTGAAGCTAGGAGACGACAATGGTGTATTCCAAAATCCAAAGCGTGGGGCTCAAAATGGCTTGGATTAAACTAACACAGACTGAAGTTGGCTAAACTGTTATTGCTCAGCGTTCCATCAAGAAAATTTCCACCCAACTAAGCCCATCCTAAACATATCCAATTGAAGCCAAGAAAAAGCCAGTGAGAGCAGCCGACCAAATAATTGATAAGACAAATAAACTACACCTGACCGAGACCAAACTTGCTTCAAATTGAATAAGAACCGGATAAAAAGTATTGAATCAAATCATAAAAGGCTGTTCTTGGAACTTTTTATCCGTCCACGTTCTCGGAGACTTCACCCACCACAGGCACTCTATCATGAGAAATGCTGTGCTCGCACCATTACTCTTTTTTCAAAATAAATGTAACAATAACAAACTGGTTAACCATTCTTCAAATATGTTTTCACGGTTCTTCATTAAGGCGTTGTTCTTCAATTGATTGATGCTATTGTGTTGAGTGTCGCATAGAGGACTCCTGTCACGCTGAAACCCTCTTCTCATGTTAGCTGACCTGGCTGGAAGAGCCTCTTCAGGCTTTTTATGGAGGATCCCAATTGCAACTGAGAATGTGGCATGGAATGGATGGTTGTTGATTGCAACAACCAACTCTGATGGCATTGTACAATTTCCCTTAGTCTTCATGCTAGCTCTAGAATCTAATCCAGAAGTACCTAACTAGGACATATTGCTAATCATTTTGTCTTCAAAGTTCAAACCAACTTAAGCATCTGCCAAAGCCAAAAATAAAAAGCAAAAAAAGAAAAAGGCTTCTGAAAATGTCAAATAATTTCTCGGAAACTTTTACAAAACTATGACAGTCTTATGTATCAGCAGTTAAACAAATTCAATGAGATCTGATTTGCACGAAGAGACTACAAAACCTCCACACTATCTATACATGCTTTTCTACACTGAAAAACCTTTGCTTGTGTATAACTTGAAAAATTTTGCTCATGCGACAAATGCTACTATAGCTTTTATGTAGTATTGATACTGGTACTGGGTGTCAATTGCTGTTTCGGACAATCTCCATGGTGAAAGGAAGCTAATGTGAAGGGGTCCATCAAAGCAACAAGAAGACAAAACCCCGATGTATTACCATTATCAATTAACAGTACCATTACGCAATAATACTACGCTAATATTTTCACTCAACTTTCACTTGAAGACCTGTCAAGCACTAGCATTACATCCCAGTGAAACAGACGGTGGTCAACGGACAAATCTTGTGCAATCATTGACCAAAGTTGCCAAACACATGCAGTATTATTCAAATTATTCATGAATACACTCCAACCCAAAGGGCAATTCCCTAATATAACAAGCACAAGTACAAAACTAGGCAATATATTGGATATATACCATGTTGATAGATAATCAGAGGATTCTCTCAATGTTCAAGTTTCCCTGCTAGCTTACGGTACCAGAAGTTGACGGCTTGTGAAGACCATTAACATGTACTTTTGCACCCAAACAAATGTTTGCATGTTCCATCTTTACTTCGGTATTTAATAAGACCATATCTAGAATCAGTCCACAAGCTTCCAGTAGTGCCATTGAACTTCAAGCGGCTGAGCACAAAGATCCAATATGTCTCATTCACGAACAGATGATTGTGAACTGGTTACTTACCATCATCAGCCATTACACAACATCAAACAGTTATCAGTGGTGGGAAATATGAGAAATCCTGAGAACATCACATGTTCTCAAATAAACTATGCCTGACACAGACCAACCTTTCTTCAAATTGAATAATAAACGGATTAAAACTATTTAATCAGATCATACAAGGCACTACCCTGAGAAGCAAGGTTTCCCGCTGGCTATATTCTAGGAACTGTTTACATGTCCATGTTCTCTGAGACTCCTCACTATTCTCACACCAAACCTCAATACTTCTTTCAAAGCCCTTCTTCCTTCTTTCAAACCTCTGGCTAACCATTCTTCAAATATGTTTTCATGGTTCTTCGTTAAGGCTTTGTTCCTCAATCGATTGATGCTACTGTGTTGAGTGCCACATAGATGATTCCTGTCACTCTCAAACCCTCTCATGTTAGCTGTCCTGGCTGGAAGAGCCTCTTCAGGCCTTTGATGGAGGATCCTATTTACTGCTGAGGATGTAGCGTGGATATTTGTCGATCGCAACAACCAACTCTGTTGGTATAGTACAATTTCCTTTTGTCTTGATGCCAGCTCTGGCATCTAATCCAGAAATACCTAGGTACGAGACTCCAAAACCTCCACGCTAGCTATTTATGCTTTTCTACATTGAAACCTTTGTTTGTGTACGCATTGAAAAATTTTACTCATGCGAAAACTTTTTAGGTTGTCTTTTCATAACATACAAAGAAGAACAAAGGCAATTGTGGTTTTCTGGATGCAGTGGTGGTGTCTGAGGTTGTGAGGACATCATGATGAAAATGCTTTCAGAGTTCTCCACAAGTGTTAACACTTCAAATAAATGGATCTTGGATTTCCATAGTTTTTATTGAGTTGAGGCTGGAAGAGCTCAATACGTTTGCTTTATGGAAAGTGAAGGCATTATTCTTTTAAGCCGCAAAGCAGCTTGTGAGTTCATTGGTTCAGGGACAATGAAGATCCATGCATTTGAAGAAAAAGTTGCTCCGACTGGGTGTTTCATTTCCATACGCCACCATTACATGTACATAGTTTCAGATTTTAGCTTTTATTTGCAATCACCTTATAATTAAGTGGCTTTATTCTAATTCTCCCACTACTGGTAACCTATACACATAATCTCCGTTCAGGCGAACACAAGAAGTTTTACGTCCACAAGTCTCCTCATGCATACATCTTCTGGCAAAAAAAAGGGGATTATCGATATCATCGTCCTACTCAAATTACCAGTTCTAGCACATCACCTTCTTTGTTAGGTGCTCAAGCATTCCACTCTTGCCAGGATCTTTCCTTTATGGATTGTCGCAAGCCTATTGGTTGATTTTGGCTGGTTTTGTTGCATAAAAATCCTTCTATTTTTCCTACCCTTCTCTTGTCACTCATGCACCCCCCCTGCATACCGCTTCCTCTAGTCTTGCCTCTAAGTAACCAATAACCCTATCATGCTTACCCTCAATTTCTTGATGCATCCTTTAGCTTCTACTCATTTCCTAGCATGCATAATGAGAGTCTTCCTCATGGAAATGGTTCCTCCAGTGAATCTCTTATGGCCAGCTCACTTGTATGGCACATGTTTGCTATGTTTTCTTATGAATAAACTCTACATGGTTCTTTTCTTATGATTACCCGCTGCCCTACGGAATTTGGCTTAATATTAAAGGGCTTGTTTGCAAAGATGGCTCATGATAACAGAACATGAGAACTTTATAAGAATATCATCTCTATAGGAAGTAATCTGCAGTGATATAACTAACCGATATCAGCAAATGGTTTGCCAAATTTTAGTTTCAAACTAGAGATTGATTGTTTGTGAACAACCTGATAATAATTATATAATATTAAAATTGTAAAGTTGTTTATTGATAATTTTGGATTAAGCAACACAAATTAAGATCAATCTCAAAGATATCCTCAACTTTAAAAGATTTTAAACAGATCATCCAAATTTTCAAATTACTCCAAGTTGGTCCTTCAACTTTACGACTAGCGGATGGTGTTATTTTGCCATTTCAATTGATAAAAAATAGTCCTTCAACTCTCAGACTAGCAGATGAAATTAGCCTACCATTCCAAGTGGCAAAAATATTTTCTTCTTTTTGTTTTGGCCTATTCCAATATCTTTTAAGATCTATATAAATAGATGAATATTTTTGATCATCTACTGATTGCTTTGAGAAATATGTAGAAGAATGAATATTAAGATCATCCGTATAATTGTTTTAAGATCTATGCAGATGAATATTTAGATTGCTTCAAGATCTATATAGATGAATGAAAAATCCAATCATGGATCAATTTGAGATTTATGCATATGGATAAATATTCAAATCACCCATGTTGTTGTTTGGCAATTTGTGTACGTGAATGAATATTTAGATTGTTTTGAGATTTATGCAAACGGATGGATGATCTTACTCATGCAGTAACTATTTTGAGATCTGTACAGATAAATGAATCTGGATCATCCCATTTTTTCGAGAGCTGTGAAGATGGATCGATATATGGATCATCCACGGTTGCTTTGACATCTGTGCTCGCATCATTCCCTTCCTCTCCAGTTGCCTCATCTTCTCTTCAAAGCTTCACGTTGCCAACGGCCGACGGAGAGCACACGCGGCAGCATCATCCGCTCGAATCCTAATTTCCTCTCGATTCCCCCTAAACTTTCGATCTGTGTCTCTGAATTCCGCCCCAATGATTTTTGGCACAACCTAGTTTCGGCCTCCCTAGCTTTCCCAATCCATCCTCACCCTGCCAAACTGCAATCTCTCACCCTCTTGCCTTTATTGGTGGCGTTGGGATCTCCGACAACTGGATTTCTTCTTAGTAAGGATATCAGACTTTGATTATCCTCTTGTTTCTCTCAATTTGGGGCATCCCCTTTGGCACAATCTCTCTAAATTAAAATCTCATTTCTTCTCTCCTTTTTACCTCTTTTGAACTCGTCAGTGCTTTTATTCAGGCAATTAGCTGCTCTATCTGTCCATAAACTAAAAATTGGAATTTCCCTTTTCCTTAACACGTCTCTGTTTCAAAGTCATTTGTCATTCTTGCAAATATTTATGCTGGGCAAGTTATCTAATTCTTTGTACCAACCAACTTTTCCCCTTGATCCTTTCCTTTTCTTTTTTTTTTTTTATTGATTTGGTATTATTAAGTTGTACGTTTGCCATCAGCTTTCATAAGCTGAAGGCATGGAGCATATCTGAGGTATTCTACGAAGCATTAATGTCTCAATCTTCTTGTTTTGAACTTCTGTGTAAATTGATGTTGTTCAAATAAGTTTGGTAAGAATTCATTCTTTTGACATGGTTTGCTTTGGTAAGCAACCACAAAGAGACAAAGTGAATTTATATCATTATTGCATCAGTTAATCTTTGCGATGCTACAGCCGTTCCCAGCCTTCCCATGCCCTGCTCCCATTCTCTTTGCTTCGTTGCCGGACTATGGAAACATCCAAATGAAGATTTATGCACTTTTTCTTAAACAGCTTATATGCACTTTTGGATTGCTTTCTTAAACAGCTTATATGCACTTTTTCTCTTTTTCCTTTTTTTTGGTGAATTAGGGCAGGAAACCGGATTGAAATTTGGATGAGGGTGGGACCTAAACCCAAGTCATTGATATCAACTTCCAATGACTTCACCAACTCTATTGGAGATATGCTCTTGGAAGGTGTGAATTCCAAGAGAGTTTGGGCCCGTATCTAGATGATTGCCTATCATGCACAAGGTTTTGATGTTGGTGGAGGTATGGCAACATCGATGGCTTCTTAACCTTCCAAAATCAGAATTAGTATCGAAATTGAAATCCATAGAGAAGAGTAGGGATCGAGAGAGTATTTTATTGGAAGGAGTGAAGGTCTAGAATCGGAATCGAAGTGGATGACTCTCATTCCAACCGTTTGATTGGAAGGAGTCCCATTCCAATTCTGGGATGGAATAAAAATAGCTCAATCTATATAGAACTCAATCTCTACTCTCTTTTATGGACTCAAATTTTCATTTCAATTCTGATTCCGATCACGAACTAAATATTTCAGAAGATTGGATCATCTGATTTCGATTCCTAATCATTCCGATTCTCATTTCTATTCTGATTTTGATTGCGAACCCGACATCTCTTGAGTTCTATATAGATTGATCCATTCTTATTCTATTCCGGAATCGAAATCGGAATGGAATCGAAATTAAAATGGGACTGCTCCCAACTAAGCGGTTGGAATGAGAATCATCCATTCTGATTCTGATTCCAGACTCCTACTCCTCCAACCAAACACCCCCTAAGAAGATTGATTAGGGATTGAATATGGGAAAGTGAACAACTATATAATAGTGTGGCATATTATTTGGAGAATCTATATCCATAGGTAAGAACAGACAACAAATCATCCAAAGTCACTTATCCATTCAATGTGAATTTTAGGCTTCCATCCAATTGTTGGTATATAATTGGCTGTCATGGCTCAAACAAAGAAAGATATTATTGGAATGATATAAATCTGAGCCGTTACAGACAAGCTCAGACTGCTATTTTTCTCCCGTCGATTGAACAGCTAATACTCGTCAAAAACTGCTTCAAACTCTCCTTCTCAGTCATTCCAGGTAGCATAAAAGTGTGATTGCATGTCTCAGTCTAATATAAAAGTTTGCTGTCCGTGAGAGTGCTTTTGCTACAGCATAACAAATATTTACAACCAAGCTAATGAAAATATGCCAGCAGCGAGAATCAAGCGTTGACAGGTAACATTTGGTTGAGGGAAGCAAAGTGATTGGATTATGAATGGAGGAGATCATCTGTATCTCATATCTCCATATGCTCCCTGTTAACTGGGATATTACATATAAGACATCAGCAATCCGTATCAACTAGCATATGGATCGTAGAGATTCCAAATCTCTATTCACTTTCAATTACTTCTGGACCTTCTAGGAATTCTTTGAACCATTTTGCAGATAGTTTTGGAGTCCTTTCTTGTGTCTCGAAATTCACATGATAGAGCCCAAACCTTTGAGTATAGCCAAAGAGCCACTCAAAATTGTCAAGGAGAGACCATATGAAGTAGCCCCTGACATCAGCTCCTTGCCTGCAACCACACAAACATATATCAAATTATTTTGTAGGTAAACTTAAAATAAAATAAATATCTGTGTATATTATATTCCGAAAACAAGTTGCAGTTTGTTAGCAAAGTCGAAAGAAGTACTTTCTATATTTTATAAATCAGAAATATGGATTACATTACAGAATGTTGTTCTTTATGAATTCATTCATGTTTATTATGTCCTTAATTTCTTATACATATTGTAGGTTCATTGCATTTGACAAGCATCCTCATGGATGTAACATCAATGTTTATCAATATCTAATTTTTTTGTCTAAAGCCAAAAAAAATTTCTTTAATGAAACAACCTAATGATTGTTAATCACCTCATGGCTCTTGTCAAAGAAGTAAGGTAGCTATGCAAATATTCCACTCTGCCCTCGTCATTCAGCATATCTGCTGTTGGATCATTACTAGTACTCCCTTGTGCGTAACCTGTGCAGATCTATATTAGTATCCACATGAACCTAAAATATATATTGGAGTAATCAAAGTTTATGTGTTAGAAGTGGAGGGCAAAGAGAGGGGGAGGGTGAAAATGCAGCACTTTTCTTTTCGCACTGTTACTAAATGTTCGACTATTTGAATACCAAAATATTTGGCTTCACCATATTTTAGCTGACCACGATAACAAGACTTCCCGGCTCATCTAAACGAGAGTAGCTGTGTTCATGGATCTAGATGAGTAATCAATTAATTATAAAATTATCATGAAATTTTAAATGATGGGAAATGCAAATTTACATCGATGAAGATATAACAATAATAAGAAATCCATTTTCCTTGCCATGTTTTCTTGACTTACCATTTTCAGTAATGAACATGGGGATGTTATTGTATCTTTGCATAATGTACATGATCATCTTCTCCATACCATCTGGAAACACAAAATTATCTGGCATTGAAGTCTACAAGGAAAGATTCAATTGGTAAGTAACTTTTCAGGACATGTAGAAGAAGTCCAAAATCAAATGGTATTGTCTTAATGCTGCTAGGTGCTAGAATTCTAAAAGCTTTATATTGTCATTTAAAGCTGGCATACATAACTCCTCTGTTTGTTCATGTAATTCTTCTCCCTATCTCTTCTGAATACTTCTCCCATTTCCCCAAATCTTCTGTTTGTACACAGCTATTCTATCAATAAAGTGGGGGTATTGATTGATACCTCCTTATCCAGTCAAAAAAAATAAAAATAGAAAAAGCTTGCACACATATGATCGTTCTAGTTCTCCTAGTCTGATTAATTCTGTTGCTTAAGAAATGTACTGTTGTTCTTCTGTTCCCACCGGAGTACCAATTGGAATCCCATTTCTTTCCCCGGTGCTGATCACAAATGCAGTTGACTCTATGCTGCCTTCCTCACATGGAGAAAATATGCAGTCTTGCATATATTTACTTGTGTAATGATTAATACCAATAAAATCCAATTTATGTTGCAATTTTCTTCCATCCTCAGATGAAAATGTTGCACTACAGGAAGAAGGGCATGTAGCGACCCTTTTTTGCCAACGCTTTTGAAAGCGTCGGCAGGTTGCGCTGACCTGCCGAAGCTTTTAAAAAGCGTCGTCTTTTAACGACGCTTAAAAGCGTCGTAAAATTTGAGCTTTGTCAACGCCGACGTTTTTGCTAAAAACATCGTTAAATAAAGCAAATGCCGACGCTTTTTTACGTCATTATGTAACGACGCTAGAAAGCGTCGTTAGGTTCGTTTAATACCCCCGATCTCCCGTGCCCTAATCCATCTACCGCCGCCCCTTTCCATCCATTCCTCCGCCGACCCCATCTCCGCCGCCGGCAGCGCACCCGCCGTCCACGCTGCACCCGCCGTCCACGCCGCACCACCGTCCGCCGCTCCCCTCTGCTGCCGCGTCCGTCGACGCTGCACCCGCGCGGTCCAAGCCGACACTGTCTGCCCTCCCGGAAGCAGCCTCCCCACCGGCCCTCCTCCCTCCCGGCAATCGAACGGGCTTCCAAATTCTTCTTTTCTGACAGAGTTGTTCGCCGTTTGTCGGTGAAAGAAAGGTGAGAAAACTTTGATCAATCTTTGATTCTGTTCAGCTTTCCTCCCTAATTTCCATTGAAGATGATTTGGTCTCTCTCCTGTGGGCTATTAAATTATTTTTAGACTGATCATTGATTGTGTGGCTTGACTGTTAGCGCATCATGATTTTGATAGTTTATTTGGTTATAAAAGAAAAATTTTTATTTTGATTGTGCATTGATAGTTCGCACCTTAATCTTGATTTAGGTAATGGCAGGCACAGCATGAAAAAAATACGGCCAACTTTTTCTCTCGGTCATGACATTATAAGAAAGCATGTCTAAGAAAGCATTAACCATTTAAGTTTCTCATGCGTAAGGTTAGAATTGGCTGCTACTGTGAGAAGTAGTGGTTCATTTGGCACTTTACTATTTATTGAAGCATCTCCTGCCTACAAATCCCCTTGATTAGGAAAAACATGTCTCAAATCAAGCTTTGCACGGTTAAAGGAAAAGATCTACATAGTTAGATAAAAGACATATATAGGGTTATGGCTTACAATATATGCAGTCCAACTTGTACTAGCTGACAAAGCAAAAGACAAGCAACCGAACAGCTGCAATGCATTGTAGTCAAAGTACAATGGTGCATTGCTATATGAAGCTGCTGTTAACTGATGGCATCCAGTGTTGGCCTTTGTAATTCACATACTCAAAAAAAAAAAAAAATGAAAAAAGAAGAAGAAAAGAAAAGAAAAAAAAAAATCTAACTGATAGATCGTGTTTTCTTGAGCTCTCAATGTTGATCTTTTCATTCAATATTTAGGTCAATCTGTATGTTCTTTATGGAACATTTTACATCTCAACCGATTCATGATGAGATTCACCTACTAAAATCATATGCATATGCTGAACAGTAAGACTTTCTTAATTTGGTTAGATGTAGATTTTCGTGCATTACTGGTCTACATGTTAAATGCCAATGCAAATTAGAAGAAGCAATTCTTGAATATAGTCGCCCAATATTTCTCATCCTAATTAGTTAAAAATGTTAAATGCCTAATATGTCTGCTTCTAACTAACACCTTAATCTACATCCTCTTGATGACATGTGGGACCAAGACAGCATGAGAAGGCTCATGTGCCAAAGAGTGCCGATAATTCTAATTAGAGATATTTGGTTAGGTGGCAATCCGAGTAGCAGCCAAATCTTAAACATGCGTCTAGATGAAGTTACCAATCATCTATGACATGCTGCAGGTGTATCAGAAGAAACAAACTCAAAGCACACATCACATCAGGACAATAAAATGCATAGGTGTTTGAGCTATGAATGGCATGTAGGAAGACCCCATCCTTTCAGTTAATGCTTGTGGTTTAGAAAAATAGATCATAGAAAACACAAGTCCATAACTAAATGAGATTAATGTCGCCACCTACCTGAGATGGAAAGCCCAATCTCCTCAGCATCCTGGCCTCCACTGTAATCCATCCCATAGACACTGGCACACCGGAACTCCATCTTGTTCTGTGTCAAAGTGCCGGTTTTATCCGAGAACACATACTTGATCTGCCCCAAATCCTCATTTATATTCAATGCCCTGCACTGAAACTTGGAATTGGTGTTCTCATCAAACATTCCCTTATCTTGAACCATGAAGAAGGCCTGCCCCAATCTCACCAACTCCATGGGACATGCTAACATGCCACTTCATGGCCCTTTTCCTTCAACCCCTTTTAATGAACATAAAAAAAAAATACCATCCAATATATAAAGCAAAGTTTCTTCTCTCTCATTGCCATTTGTATATATGTTGAAGTATGTCTTATATTAATTAAAAGGATCTTTGTGTTATCATTTATACAGAGCATATCTGATCATCCAATATTAACAGGTCCATCAATTACTTCCTTTTTGTCCATCCAAATAATTAAAAATTAGATCTCTTTCCATTAATAAAACAATCAATATTGAAAAGACAATCATATGATTCTAAGTCCAATACTGTGTGCTGATGATTTCAAATAACCTATTATAATTAATTTTCCTACCAAAAAATATGATTGACTTGACTAAAATACCCAGACAATTGCAATCTGATAAGTATTATATTTGTGGTTTTTAATAGTATTTGTCATGCATATCATGTTTCCCACAAACATAAGGCTGAAATTGGATTAGATACTAGTATATCCAATTTTACATTCATTTTTTTTGACGGATACAAATATGAATACAGATATGATTGACTACAAAAATTCTTGTTCATATCTATTTTAAACAAATCAAGAGTATCAAAATGTACTATCCAACTATTCTTTCATTTAATCTTTCTCATGGATATTTTTTTAGGATCGAAAAATATTTTTCGTACATTGTGAAAGGGTTTTGGATTGTTTTCTGAATTATTTTTCAATAAAATCTATTTTATGAAATATTTATTTATTTATTTTAAAGAAGTACCTTAACTCATTTATAATTTTTTATTTAATATTAATCTTTGATCAATCAGAGCATCGCAACTCATTTATGTCATCACCAGTTGAAAATTTAAGAATCTTAACCAAAAGAATGGAGCATTTGGAATCACATGTAGGTGTTGGCTGTCTAATCCTCTCCTGTATATCATGTCCAAATAGATAATACCACATCATCCAAAGAGGAACATAAGGTCCACCAATTTATTCCTACAGGCATGCATTGAAAACTTTCATAGCAATTGAAAGCAAGGAGTTCCCAACCACGAGGGACAGCCTATCCAAAAAAAAAAAAACTACTTAGCATGGATTTTAATTTTAAAATCCATGCTAAGTAGATTTTCATGGGTGTTTTTGTGAAGGTTGTGAATTTCATGTCAGGCAATGTTAATTATGAATTAATTTAAAAAAAAATTACATTGCATAGAATCATAAACTCATCTTTTGATTAATGTACATATTCTATTGTATCCGTACATTTATTTATTTTTATACGGATAAAAGAATTATGTACATTGATCAATTGATTGTCCAGTATGGACAGTTTGGAAAATGTGAGTAATTCTATAGGTCATTACTATAATCAAATGGTATGCTGAGGGTTCAAAAAAAATTTTGGATGGTATTTTCCTTTTGTTCTTCCTATACGGAAGAACTAAGAAAAATACTGCCGAAATTTTTTTCGGCTCTTGTTGCATATCATTTGATTTCTGTAATTGACCTATAGAATTAATACATTTTTTGAATGGGATAGGACTTTCTTTACCTATTAGTTGATGATAGCAAGCATTTACTATGTAAACTTTATCTAGCTGTTATTTTTTTGGATTTTATGAAATGACTGATATTTTTTACTCATTGCATTAATATAGATTGTATAATTTTTTTATTTTTAGATAAATTATAAGTTCGATCATTTTTATCCTACAATGGACAAAAGTTGGATAAATAAACCAAGGAATAGTAAAGAATATTTAGATGGAGTTCATGACTTCATTAAATTTGGTATGGAGAAAAGTAGTTTGAATGGAAAGATTTTATGTCCATGTCGGAAATGTGTAAATAGTTCTTCTTTACATCCACAAATTGTTGAAGAACATTTGGTATGGAATGGTTTTTTAAGAGGTTATACCGACTGGATTTTTCATGAAGAATCTATGTTGCCATCATCATATAACCAACCCCTGACTCATTTTGGATCCACTAGCCTACGAGACAATTCTGTAAGAGATGATGATATAAGGGGTTTGATCACAGATGCTTTTGGACTTGGTGTTCAAAATTTAGAAGAATTCAGTAGTATACAAGAAACAATTGGGATGTTTGATGGATGTACACATGCAGAATGTATGCATGTTGAGGAGCCTATACATACATCTAATGATGAGACAGCTCGTTATCACACCTTAATGAAAGATGCAGATGAAGAATTATATCCGGGTTGTACGAAATTTTCTAAGATTTCTTTTTTGTATATTTATTTCATTTAAAATATTTGAATGGATGGTCTGGAAAGAGTTTTACCATGCTGCTCAAGTTATTAAAGGATGCATTTTCAGAAAGTACTCGTTTACCACCATCGTATTATGAAGCTAAGAAAGTAGTAAAAGAATTGGATCTTGGATACGAAAAGATTCATAGTTGTCCGAAAGATTGTATGTTATATCGGGGTGAAAATGCTAATCAAGAGTCATGCAATGTATGTGGATCTTCAAGATGGATAACACAAAAAGAAGATCGAGACGATGTACTGAATGATTGGATGCAACGCGGAGTAAAAAGAAACCGACCAAGGTATTGCGTTACTTTCCTCTTATACCTAGATTGAAAAGGATTTATGCATCATCAAAAATAGCTTCATCAATGAGATGGCATGATGAAGGACGTACAAAGGATGGAATGTTGAGACATCCAGCAGATAGTCTTCAATGGAAAGCATTTGATGATAGGCATCCTGATTTTGCCTCTGATGTTCGCAGTGTTAGGTTTGGCTTAGCTTCTGATGGCTTCAATCCATTTCGGATCCTGAGTTCTACCTACAGCACTTGGCCAGTCATTTTGATACCTTACAATTTGCCACCGTGGATGTGCATGAAACAATCATCACTTATCTTGTCAATGGTTATTCCAGGAGATAAGGGTCCAGGCAATGATATTGATATTTTTCTATAACCTTTAATAGAGGAATTGAAACAGTTGTGGGAGGGTGTTGATGCATTTGATGCTTCCAACGGCCAAACATTTAAACTACAGGCAGCTTTGTTATGGACTATTAATGATTTTCCAGCATATGCCAATTTATCTGGCTGGAGTACAAAGGGACGGGTCGCATGTCCTTGTTGTGGAGATTCAACATATTCAATTTGGTTAAAATATAGAGGTAAATTTTGTTACATGGGACATCGTCGATGGTTGGAAGCAAATCATCCGTTTCGATTTCAGAAAGATTTGTTTGATGGTACTCTGGAATTGGGATGTGCCCCTATTCCACCTTCTGAAACTGATGTTCATAGACAAATGGATGGCATCAATTACAGCTATGGTAAGCACTCAAAGTCCTCTAAAAAAAGAGGAAGGGATGATGTTGAAAGCTCAGTGTACGAAGGGTTACCAGAGGAAGTCAGTATCAGTACTATAGATGCAGAGGTGTTTCAAGATCCAGATAATTATTTCGAGGATGAAAATGAGGAAGACACACAGTAGCATCTACACAACAGTCCAGTAAATATTTATGGAAAAAATGAAGTATCTTTTTTGACTTACCTTATTGGAAACATAATCTTATTCGGCACAATCTTGATGTCATGCATATAGAGAAGAATGTTTGTGATAATTTACTTGTAATATTTTTAAACCTTGATGGAAAGAGCAAAGATAATATGAAGGCCGTCTTGATTTAAAAGAAATGGGTATCCGACAGGAACTTCATCCTAAAATATTGCTAATGATAGAATGTATATGCCTCCTGCATGTTACACAATATCTGCTCGAGAAAAAGATAATTTTTTGGGAGTTTTGAAAAGTATCAAGTACCTGATGGATATGCATCAAATATTTCATGATGTGTGCATCTAAAGGATCGAAAACTTTCAAATCTTAAAAGTCATGATGGTCACATATTGATGCAAGATATTTTTCCAATAGCTTTAAGATCGTCATTGTCGAAACAAGTTATTGCAATTGTACTTCGATTATCGTCATTCTTTAAGGCATTATGTTCAAAAGTTATTGATCCTCGAAAACTTGATCAGTTAGAATCCGATATTGCAATTACACTTTGTCAGATGGAAAAGATTTTTCCTCCTGGATTTTTACTATTATGGTACATCTGCTCATTCACCTAGCTTCAGAAGTTAAAGTTGGTGGACCGGTATATTATAGATGGATGTATCCTATTGAGAGGTATTATTGCAAACCTTAAATCTTTTGATAATTTTATTAGAAACAACAATATACTGATATTTTAATAAATATTTAATTCTTGAAGGTATCTTGTGCGTCTTAAAGATTATGTGCGAAATAGAGCCTATCCCGAAGGCTCGATTGCTGAAGCATATATTGTGGATGAATGTTTGACATTTTGTTCAAGATATCTTCAAGATGTAGAGACTATTTTTAGTCGACCTCAACGGCATAATGACTTTGTGGAGAATGCAGAACTGTATAAGTTCTTAACTGCTGGAAAATTCTTGGGAAGAGCTGAAAGTATTGTACTTGATCAAAAATCCTTAGCACAAGCACATCGTTATGTGTTACTTCACAGTGACATAATATCTGACCATCGCAGGTTAGTATATTTAAGGCATGACATCAAGATTTAAATTTTATATTAGATATAATATTTTAAATATATATTTATATTTTATGCAGTGAATTTTTAATTTATCAGAGACGAGCCAATCATAACATTCATCTTAATGCAAGGATTGAACAGCGATGGTTGGTCGAGTTATTCCCTATGTGGCTTTCGAATCAGGTGTGATTTATATTTAATTATGGGATACATTAATTTTTGATACATATTTAATATCAGATAACTCAACAGCACTTCGTCATATCATTTTTTTTAGGTATCAAAGATGATGGAGATAAATAATTCAGATGAACTAATAGCTCTTGCTCGAGGACCTAACAAGATTGTGAATAGATATAACGGTTTCATAATTAATGGCTTTAAATTTCATACTAGAGAACGGGAGAAATTTAGAAAAATATAGAATAGCGGTGTTATGGTGGAAGCGGATGGAAAATCCTATTATGGTGCACTTAAAGATATCTATGAGTTGGATTATTATGAAAAATTTAAAGTAGTATTGTTTAGATGTGATTGGATAGACATAAACTCACCAAGGGATTTGAAACAATATGCAAATGGATTTACACTTGTAAATTTTTCAAGGTTGATACACACTGGTGTGTTATTGAAGGATGACCCATTCATTTTTTCATCTCAAGCTCGTAAGTATTTTATGTACAAGACGCAAAAGATAAAGATTGGTTTACTGTCATCAAAACAAAACCTAGAGACTTATATGATATGAAAACCAAGTGGAGGATGATGACGATGACACTTATACACAATGTATGCCCTACAATTTTGTGCCAGCTGATGATTTAAATGCTACGACGACGTTGGTTAGACAGAATTTGAAGGAAACACTACTGCTTGATTGTTACTGGTAGTAATTATTTATGATGTATATATTTTGCATTAATTATTGTGTTATTTTACTCCATATATTAACTGATTCTACCTTTTATTTATATAAATGCTAGGTGACATCATGCGTCGCAAGGGATGATATGCTGGTGTGCAGTTCCAGTTTTCACAGACAGAGGCCGGTACGTCTTCTTCAGCATAGCAGTCTGAGGCCAGTTAAGCTGCACAGTATTCTGAGCCCTGTCCTTCATCATCAGCATAGCACGATCCTCCTGTTCATCAGTCAGATGATGAGATACACGTGCAGGGTATATATTATCTTTATGTAATTTTATTTTTATTTTATTTTATGTATATTTATGATATACTTACTTTTATGTATTTTTTGCAGATGGATCCGGGAGAGTACGCCCCAGATGCGGACCCACAGTAGTACGAGATGTGTGGCAGATGCGTGAGGGCGAGAGAATTGTTGTGGAGTGCAATCAGCTAGGTCAGTCAATTAAGAAAGCTGCCTGCTTATTGACTTCATTTTTGGGGACTGTTGCTCGGAGGCCTCAGCTATGTCCGTTGGGCTATGCAAAATGGAATGACATGCTTCCAACGTATAAAGTTGAGCTCCTCCGAGTTATAAAGGTAATGAATTGATGTTCATACTGTATATTAATTGTTAATCACTTATATAATTTATTTCATTTAACTTTTTTTTTATAGAGCAAGTTTGTTCTCCCTCCATCCACTCATGATTTTGTAATGAAGTCTCTCAACCGCAAATAGAAAGAATATAGAGCACAATTGAAGAGGGACTATATGAGACAGGATATGACAGAGGAGGAGGTTGCTAGGAATTGTCCTCCTGATGTACCCCCTCATCAGTGGATGGAGTTGGTTCATTATTGGTTCTCCGAGAGGGCACAGGTATATTATCTGCTCATTATCTTTTTTTTCTAAATATTTTATAAAAATATTAATTTTTATTATATATTATACATATAACAAGTTCTTTACTTTATTTTACAGACTTATTCTGCTATTGGTAGAGCTGCACGAGCAGCTCAGTCTGTTCCTCATACATCGGGGTCGAAGAGTTATGCACGACTCCGACAGGAGTTTGTATGTTCCTTAAACTTTCATAATTAACTTTTAATTTTTATGTTGAAATATTTATATAACTAATATCATTATGTATCGTAGACCATGTCTGTATCATGATACTCATATATTTTTTTAAATTATTATAATTATTTATTTAAAATTAAAATTATTTGTGTAGGTGGATGAGCATGGGAGGGAACCCGATAAAGTGAAGTTTTATCGGATGACTCATACTCATCAGGATGGTACTTTTGTTTGAGATGAGTCGAGAGATTTATATGTACGGCATTATTAATATTCTATTTTTTGTAATGATTTTAATTTAATTTTGTTAGCTATTAATGTATAACTCTTGTTTTCAAAATAAATACAGGAGAGGGCTACATCTCTCATTACGGAGCGCGACGATGAGTCCACAGCATCTACGCAGCAGAGCCGTATCGAGGCCGAGGTGTTCACAGAGTTGATGGGATCAGAGCGCTACGGCCGAGTGAGGGGTTATGGAGTAGGAGTCACCCCCACTCAGTTATCTGAGGTTAGTAGATATACGCAGCATGCTACAGCAGATACTCCGGATTCACGCGTTCGCAGACTCGAGACGGAGATACAGGAGATTAGACAGAGTCGTGCCGCTGAGATGGAGGAGATGCGACAGAGCCGTGTCGAGATGCAGGCCATGAGGGGATAGATTGATCGGCTTACATCTTTATTAGAGATGTATGGCCCATCTTAGGTAAACACATATTATTAAATATATATTTTTATATTAATTTAATAATTTATATATTTTTATTTATAGATATGTAAATCATGCTTTTGATATGTTTCTTGTAGGCTCCTGGCACATCAGGCACCCGTCGAGACAGCGGCACGTCATGTGGAGACAACGACGACCATCCGCCTGCGGATTGACATTATTTTATTTTTATTGTATTCTTATATTTATTTATATTACTCTTGATTGTAATGGATGATTAGTACTTTATTTTTATTTATATAAAATAATATCTTTTGGTTTGGTTAAATTTGCTATTTAAGTTTGCTTTTGGTGTGAATGGTGGTGATTGTACAGGTGTGAATGGTGGTGATTGTACAGGTTTATGTTTGAATAATTGATATAATTTTGTACAGGAATGTATGTATTCTTTTTTTTTGGTAAATAAAAAAAGTATTTTTTTTTTTTTAAAACCTTTAACGACGCTTATAAGCGTCGTTAAAGATAAAAAAACCGACGCTTCGAAAAGCATCTTGGTAGAGTGGAGGACGCGTTGTCATTAACGATGCTAAAAAGTATCGTTATAATTGAATTTTACGACGCTTTAAAGCGTCGTTACAAACAATTTAACGACGCTTATAAGCATCGTTAAAAAAAGATTAACGACGCTTATAAGCGTCGCTAAAGACTTAACAGCCGATGCTTCAAAAAGCGTCTTGGTAGAGTGGAGGACGCGTTGTCATTAACGACGCTAAAAAGCACCGTTATAATTGAATTTTACAACGCTTTAAAGCGCCGTTAAGAAATAACGATGCTTTTAAAAAACGTCGGCGCTTTTCGTCTCCACTCTTACATAAGCGATGCTTTCGCGACGCTTTTTGAAGCGTCGTAAACTTTATTAACGACGCTTATTAGCGTCGTAAAATAACTTTAATAGCGTCGTCTTTTACCATTTTCATTGTAGTGTTAGTAATCTTAAACCCAGGACCTGGCGCATTTCTGGAGGGTATTCACCAAATATGACAGGATCAAGGAACCTGCAAACATGAGTAATTACATATCAGATATCATGAATACTCGGATAAATTTATGTAATGCACCAGCAAACGATGGAATGTCTCATTTAGGTAATAAATATATGAATAGTTTAAGTGCTTGGTGCATTCTTCACTAACACCCATTTGAAGTATGATTATCAATTTACCATGCGATGTCAAATGCTAAAGCCCGTTGAACTGCAAAACGATCTGCTGGAATGTCCCTAAGTGGCTCAAACCATCTTGTGGATATTACAATACCAATAGAACCTCCTTGCTTTGCCTAAAAGATAAAACAATAGATTAACGTTCTGTCCACCATCAAATAAATATAGATTTGAAGAATATAAATAGGGCATTTTTCTGAGATTATGTTGCTGCCATTGAATGTTTCAAAACAAACTGGCCCAAAATCTCTCTAAAAGATATGTTCTGTCTTGTCTTTTTTCCGCCACTTTCTCATAATAAAAGCTAAGCAAAATCACTTTGATTCTAACACTCTGACATCTACCTGATATTCCTTTTTGTATGTTTCGACTGCAGTTGCATGGGCTAGTATGATGTTATGTGCAGCAATATATGGTTCTGTTGCGGCCAATCCCCTCGTTGCCTGATCGCCGGGAACGAGCGCTTGCAAAAGAAGTCCGCACTGACCGGAGGTGATTCTGACGGAGACCCTCCGACGGTCAAGTCAGAGAGGAGACTAGGCAACAGTAGAAAAGAATCAAGAAGCTCAGTGAGAGAGAGAAAGAGGGTAGAGTAAGCCCCAGGATTTCGAAGGAACCTCCTCCAGCACTGTTGCCTTCCCCGTTTTATAGTAGAGCGCGGCATGGCGCCGTCATTAATGGCGCAGACAATGGGAGAGTTGTCAAATCGTCGGTGGCTGTCAGGATCGCCGTGGGACTGTCAAATCGCCGTGGGGCTATCAAATCACCAGGGTTGACCCATGTCTTAGGTGGGACAATATCCAGGGCGGCTGCGCCGCATGCCTTTGTCAGGGCGGCGGCCCTCAGCAGCCGTACGGTGTTCGGAGGAGCCGACCGACCATACGTCGGCCTTCGTCCGTAGGATGTCGGGTGGAGACCTAGAGATCCTCCGGCGGTTAGTCGGGCGCGTTGCGGGAGTCAGATATCGAGCTCCGCAGTTCGGTCAGTCGGAAACGGAGAGGGTCTGTCCGACCGACATATATTCGGTCGGATGGCGTCGGCAATCGTCGGTCGGTGCGGTCGGTAGAGTCGGGCGCCGGTTAGGTGGGCCCGACGGTGAGTCGGCGTGAGAGGGACCGATCGATATATCCCAACAGGTTCTATGTTTGAGTCGCCAGAGAGGCAATCACCAAATGGCTTCGAGCAATGTTGAGGAGGATATACTCCACTTATAAAACCTTTTTCCACGACGTTGTTTGGCTCATTGAATGTAATCCAATATTTAACTTTCCTCCCAAATGCTTTGAAACAAACATCTGCATAATGTCCGAAGTCTTTTCTGTATTTAAAAAAAAAACAAAAAAAAAAGAAAGAAAGAAATTGAAATAGTCACGAGCTCAATTAGATGTACCAAGATTGATTGATGAGGTGATATTTAGCTCAAGCACTTGGTATGTGTCGGTGTGTCATACTTTTGGATTCTCCATCCTTATAAATGCTTATGTACTATTATTCATATTATTCATATTTTCTTCATATTATTCCTGATGTGGTGATATTTTTATTATTTATCCCAAAAAGAAAACTAGAAGCGAAAAATGATTTGCAGTGAAGGAAAGAGACTATACTGTATTTGGGGATTCAGCCATGCACCATATCGATCTTCAAGATATTGAGGAACATCATTGTGATTTAATGTAACAAATGGCTGTATCCCTGCATCAATAATAAGGAAGGAATATCGACTATGCTAAAATTACAAAATCAATTGTTATATAGACAAACATGCAATTTAGATTCATTTTTTTTAATGCTACGAAACAAGAAAAGCGGCCAAAAAAAAGGAAAAAAGAGAGAAGTAATACCTTGAAGTAGTAGAGCATCAATAAGTCTGTGGTAAAACGCGATGCCCACTGAATTAACCTTCCCAAATCTGCCTCCTGTTGCCAGTAGGATAAATTTCCTTAGTGAAACTAAATCATCAGTCACTGAAAACATATTAGGGTACCATCACTAGACTATAACTCACTTGGTAAAATTCTTGACCAAGATATAGAGAATCTGTAAGAGTTGACACCAAGGTGATGCATGAGTTCATTATCCTCCTATATGCAACAACATTCGAGTATGTAAAATCTTATGGTATTATTTCGAAAGGAAAAGTCTTTCAATATCAAATACTAATTTTAATAAACCACCGCATAACGACTCATAGTGTAATAGTGATTTCTCAATTCATACAATGAGTTAATTGCTCCATAGGCCCAAGTAACTAACAACTGTAGTTTTGAAATTTCACCAAATGTTCCTACCTATCCTCATCATGTTTTGGTGCAACTGTCCTAAATTAGTATAGTTTGCATGGTTTGTGTTACTAAGCATACAAACATCTTGTACGAATTGCGGTGGATGATATTTTGATAATCCAAGCCTCCAAAATATCCTCACCATGTAGAGATGATAATGATTGCCAGCAGTATCTCCATCACTGTTGTCCTAGATATGACTTAAATAAAATACCAAAAAATAAAAAAAAAAAGATATTGAAGATCCTTCTAGAACATTAGATCTTTGCAGAAAAGGGAAAAGAAAAAAAAAAGTCTTTTTTCATGAAATTTTAAGCTCTGAGAAATATATGATGCCCCGATATTTTTAAGAAAATACAATGCTATGAGCTAACAAATTGTGATCTACCATCGCCGTGAGTTGGGATTGCTTGTGCAACCACCACAAGTTTTACTTGTCATGCACAATAAAATCTTACAAATTCAAATATTATTTCATTATAAAGGATGCAAGGGAATGCAAATAAAATAAAATCAGACAATTGAACTAGTCAATTTGTGGATCGAGTGGCAGATATGGGCTAATTAGTTTGGAACAGTTCATGAGTTCTAGTCTGCTCAAGGTCTCATAGATTTCAAGTTTTCAATACTAGACTAGACTTGCATGTAATAGCTATAATGGATGGTTCTTTAAAACCAAAAAAAAAGGGCATCTTTTTATTGTTTATCCAATTGGATAATATATTCTTGATTTTGAAATGCGTAATCTATTTCTTTTTTTCTCTCTTAAAAAAAGAAATGGCTGAAAATGCCAACTTTTCAAGCTGGTAAAGTCCTTGTCAATTAGACCAAGTGGCTAGCCATGAAGCGAGCACAGGCATATCGATTTAATGAATGAATGAAATACATGTACCACTGCTTGGGGCATCTGACATAAGGCACAAATGGCATAAAGGCTTGTTCAACTAATTTTTGTTCGCATAGTATCACGCCCCAAATCCGAGACATAACACGGCCATGCTATCGAGAAATGAGACCCATGATAACATGAAGCCAATCAATCATAATCAACTAAAATCCATCAAATAAAAGATTCAGTTCCATTATTCATCAAATAATTAAACCAAAATTGATTCAGAGCATCTAAATTCAAAATCAAATACAAAACCCATATGACAAAATTCATCAGTAGTTGATTACAAGCCCATAATAATCCTATAAATTCAGTTTCAGTTGCAAATCTCCATGCTTACTGATATAGACCCTCCAGCCTAGATCATCCTTATTTCCTAACCTAATTTGTCTGGACAGAAAAAATAAAAATAAAAATATATGAGCTACACCAGCTTAATAAGCAAACCTTACATTATCTTATCCAGATCAAGCATTAGTTTATACATATATCAATAAATCATTTAGAAAAGATGATTATCATTAAAACATAAAATTTTTATAATAACAATATATTATAAATCAATAATACTCTTGCACATGCATAAATCATGTAATTTACATAAACATAGTTTTCAATGCACAGCATAAACAAATTTATAAATTATGTCAACTTTTGTATATAAAATTATAAATCATTTGTCATTTTTTTCATATCATAATTCTTAATAATTCTCTCAGACTAAATACTAAGGTCATTATTATACCCATAACAGGATCATAATCATATACCAACTACTATTATCCGTTGGCAGAGTCGTATACCAACTACTATTACCCGTTGGTAGAGTCATATGCCAATTACTATTACCCACTGGCTGGGTCATATGCTAATAATTATTACCCATTGGCAGGGTCGTACATAGCTATCTGAGAGATTTTTTTTCATGTTTCTTAAGATAGACATTCTTAAGTCATATTTCATCAAATCACATTTTCTTAAATCATGCATAAATAAGATACTAGATAATTTTATAAAATTCATAATCCATAAATAATCTTTAACAATAAAACAATCATGAAATCATTCTTTCATAATAAGGCATACATTTTAAAAATATAAAATTTATATTTCATAAAAAATTATTCATATTAAAATATTTATAAATCACTATTTTACTATGAATCATGAATTTTATAATGCATATACTTAATCCTTATTTTATGAAAATACAGAATAATTCTTTTTATGATAAAATAATCAATAATTTCAAAAGCAAGTAAGAAGTGTCAGGATTACTTATCTTTTTCGTCCTAGATCTTTTATCTTCCTTAAATGAATCAGATAATCTTATTTAAAATATTAAATCAAAATCAATTTTTATTTCATAAATTTAATAAAATTAAATAATTACAGAAAGTGATTAATTAGGTGACCAGTCTGATAGACCATCCGGACATTGAATCGATTCAGAGTCATAGGTCTCTACAAGAAAAAAAGATAGCTTAATATAGGATCCATAGGTCTTCTTAGAGAGAAAAAGAAGGAGAGAGAAAATTTTTAGAGAGAGAAATTTTAGAGAGAGAAAGTGAAGAGAGAAGAGAGGAAAAGAGGGAGAAAGAGGAGAGAGAGGAGAGAGAAAATACTCTCTCTTTTTTTTTCTTTTTTTCTTTTCTTTTCTTTCTTTTTTTTTTCTTTTTCTTTTCCTCTTCTTTTCTTCTTCTTCTTTCTTTTCTTTTCTTCTTTCTCTTCCTGGCTGAACAGAGGAGGGGCCGAGGGTAGGGGCTTGGTAGCTCGGGCTTCGACGAAGGACAGTGGCACGACTGGAGATCCTACAGTGGCAGCCGACAGCGGGGAGCAAAAGATCGCCGGCAGCGAGGCCGGCCGACGGGGGATTTAGAAAAAAATGAAAAATAGGGGACCCACCCCTTTTTTTGGATTTCTCCGATCATTGGTAGATCACCGACGGCCATGGCCTTCGAAGAAGGAGGCTAGGGAGGTGGGGATCATGACCCATGGGTGCGGCACTATGGGCGGCGGCACTAGTGGCTGGAAAAGAAGAAAGGGCTCGATCGAACAAGAGAAAACAGGGCCTTCCTTTTTGTGGGTTTTTCGATGAACCTGACAGACGACGGCCATGCGCAGTAGCATGGGAAGAATGGGAAGAGGGAGAGGAAAAAGGAGAAGGGCTTACCTCAAGTTTCAGCAGCATCGTCGGCTCCAATTTTCGATGAGCACAAATACAGGAGGCCACGGCTTCAACGAAAGAAATCAAAGAGAAAGGAGAGGGAGGAAGGCTGATGGAGGATCTTAGGGAGGGAAGACTCATTTATAGAGTGCCTTAGGACCTCCGGTGGTCCTAGGACTCCTGTTCCAGATGAAACTCGTCGGAGAAGAAGACTCCTATCGGAAGTCTTCTTCTCATTTTCTTTTTCTTTTGGGAGGGGGGGGGAGGAGGCAGGGGCCTTGGTGGGCGCTTTCGGGTGGGCTTGAGGGGCTTTAGGATAAGGTATTACATTCTGTCCCTCTTAAAAAAATATTTCATCCTCAAAATTTGATATACTTTCATTTTCAAACAAATGAGGATATCTTATTTTATATTATCTTTATCATAAATGGTAAGGAGAAGTCGAAGTTCCAAAGAGAAACGATGACGGGAACTGGCTCCGGTCCCGCCCAGAAACCGAGCAGAGCAGCTGAAGAAACAAAGCACATGCCAACATCCACGTTTTCTTCTCCTCCATGCTTCAGCACCAACTTATCTAAGGTGGATTAGAACAAGGGAATCCACCTCGTTAAGAGTTTATATATATATATATATAGGCAGAGAGACAGAGAGGAGGGGGGGTGGGGTCTAAATTAGAAAATGACTTTATCCAAAAATATAAAAGAAATTAGAAACTGGCTTACCCAAAAATATTTAGAAACTGGCTCTTTTATAATATTTTGTTACAAATTATAGAAAAATCTGAACCGTCCAACCAATAAAAATTTTTCCCACCGGCGTCCGGAGCTGTATCACCGTCATCTTCCAGTTGGCATCTTCTTTATTAGTTGTCTTCATCTCCTTTTCACCTCACCACTGATATCGAGGCCTTGAGGCGACCAGGATCTGCACAACTCCGCAACTTCTCCACTAGCGATGATAAGGAGGCGAGGTCATCGTTTATCACCCCAGGATCCATGTGTTGGCCCCCGGTGCCCAGCTGTGAGGCGAGTAGAAAATGTTTGGCGAAATGCTTCATAGAAAGAATGTAAATCTTCTTTTTCTTTATTGATAAATTTCTATCACTTTTTGATTAGGGCGGAGATGGGAGACGCGCTCCGTGCTTCATACGTGTACCATTTTGTATGAGATGCAGAAGGGCATTGTAAGGTTCTCTACCAATGAATGTTCACTGTTGGAGGGCAGCACGTTACAACATTAGATGAAACCCAAGTTGTCTTTGGTCATCTCCGCTAAAAATTTACACCAAGGCCTCGGATGGAACTCCCAAGGTCTGGCACTTGCTTTCAAGCCATTAAGTCCAACTCATTGAACGCCTACCTACTAAATTGAAACGAATCCATCCAAATTTTGTAGATCATTTTCAAATAATTTTTATAGATGGCCGGTTTTAGTTTTAGTTCTAAACAATCAGTTTAAATCGGTTCAATTTCAGATGTACATCCAAACTAACTCGATCCGTTACATCCTTATTAGTGCTATCCAAGAATCAGAGAATACCATGAGGAGTGAACAGTATGAGTGAGACCGACTTACGGGTGTGGTGGTTGGGGACTTCGGAGTTTTCCATGAGAAACAGAGGCATGGCCGACTGGTAGATCCTGATAGCAAAGTTATTAAACCCGGCCCGGGCCTTAACCCGGATAAGGCACCGGGTTAATGGGTCAGCGGTCCAACCGTCGGGTCAACGGTTGAACCGGTGGGTCAATGCACAAATCATAAAATCTAAAATTTAATAACCTGTTTATATCCAGAAATATAATAATAGTCCTGATAATATATATTCCAATGCTACAAGTATCAAAATACAAATGAAACAAAACTGTAATCCTATAAATACAAATAATTAGACTAAAATATTGATGAATATAAAGATTTAATGGCATAAAGTTATAAATGCATAATAACTAGTAGTTTAAACTTTAAAACATAACCATCCACATCTGCTAGCAAAATGAAAAGTTTTAACAAACAAGTACATAATAATGTACGACATTTCACTTCAATATCTTTTAAAAAAAAAGTTAAAAGTGATAAACAAGTACACAACATAAAAATTCAAGCTAATGGACTGAAATTTATGTCAATATTTGCAAAAACATCTTCTTGAGTTGCAATGTTCTCATCTCCTCCATCTTTTCTCCTATTCGCATCATTTCCATCATTTTCACCATCATCACCATCCAAATCTTCCAAGTTCAATATATCTACAAAATCATAATTTTAACAAAAAGTTAAAAAGAAAAATCATATGTAATAAAATTGTAATAATATTTTATTCATAAACTATATAATAAAATAATTCGTTCACCATTATTATTATTTTTTTGAATAGAACATGATGCCAATTCACGGTGAAAAGTTTCTAATTCCTCACTAGTTAACTCCGATGGCTCATCGACTAATATCCACGCATCATTATCACCAAACAATTCAAAGTCAATAGGATCATAGTTGCGACCCTTGAAATAAAACCTGTATTTAATATTTGTTAGTTTGAAAATTAAATAACAAGAAATAAATACAAGCAATTGGATATCATTCACAATAAAATTACCTTTGTTGTAGTCTCAAATTATAGTGCACAAATACTAGATCATTAAGCCTTTGATGCTCTAATCTATTTCTCTTTTTAGAATGAATATGTTCGAAGATGCTCCAATTTCTCTTACACCCGGATGCACTACAAGTTTGGCTTAAAACACGAATAGCTAACTTTTGCAAATTAGGTGCACAACTTCCATAGGTGACCCACCATTCATCTAGATACAAAATATTGTATTTGTTAAAATAGAATGTAATTGAAAAAACTTTATATCAATAAAACTAATGAAAGCATAAGAACATAACTAAGGAACAAGCTTATCTGGAGCCAAGCGACTTCGATCATTTATAGCCGATGAGCGTCCAAAGTCATTTTCTGCATTTCTAAATAATCTCATCTCATTAGTTAAGTTCCCCTGCAAGGTTGGATTACCAAATGAATATCTCTCTATGACATCTAAGAGTCCAGAAACACTACGAGGATGTTTATCCATAAGTTTTGAGTCATATTGAAAACATGGATTCAACCAAAACCCAGCTGCATGAAGATTTTGATGTAATTGCAAATCCCACCGAGAATCAACTATTCTCAAATAAGGTTCAACTACAATCTTTCTCCTTCTAAATCTCTTGATCATTTCATCTCTAGCTTGATGCATAGCATGATACAAGTAACCCATTGAAGGTCTATCATCACTGTCAACAATCCTCAAAACTCGAATTAAAGGCTCTGTTAGTTTAACAATGGTTGCACATTCATTCCAAAAAAGAGAATTAAGCACGTCATCGGTGAGCTTTTTTCCTTTACTATCTTTAGCATAAGCTGAAGTTGTCCACTCTCTAGAAGTCACCATTGCTCTTAATGCATCTTTGTGGCCCAATATGCTTTGTAAAGCAGTAAAATTGGTAGCAAAACGTGTAGGTGCCGGACGAATTATCTCCTTTCCACCAGTAAATTTTCTCATCAAATATAAAGGATAACAATGATTATAAATATATTTTGTGATACCTGCAGCATGGGCTACGGTGTTCTTCACTGAAACTAACTTGCCAATGTCTTGCATGATGAGATTAAGACAATGAGCAGCACAAGGTGACCAAAAAAGTGTAGGAAAGTCTTGCTTCAACTTTTTACCGGCAGCAACATAGTTTGCAGCATTATCAGTCACTACATGAACCATATTTTCAAAACCAACGGACATGACAATTTTTTTGAACAACTTATACAATATATCAGCTGTCTTTGAGGTATCTGAAGCATCCACGCTTTTCAAAAATACGATCCCTCTAGGACAATAAACTAAAAAATTAATCAAAGTTCTCCTACACTGATCGTCCATCCATCAGTCATGATTGTGCATCCTGTTTTCTTCCATGTGGCACGAAAGCTTTCAACATACTTTTTCACCTCATCAACATTCTTGGTTAACAAATAACCACGAACAGAATGAAAATTTGGAGCTTTGTAACCAGGCCCCATACTAGCTATTGCATCTATCATGCACTGATAATACTTAGAGTTGACAGCATTAAATGGCACACATGCATCTATCATCCATTTTGCCACTGCAAGATCACACCTTTCAACTGTTTCTTTGTTTTGCAACAAGCTTTTTATAGTTGGTTGAGCACCAGGAGTTGTTCTTGGCATGAAATAATTTCCAATTGTTCCTAGTTGTTTTCCTTTTCCACCTTCTATATTTTTACCTCTTGTATTACCCGTAGACTTGTTTGATGAGGGAGGAATTTCTTGTATGTCATCATCTTCACCTAATTGCCTATAATATACTTGTTCCTCATGTTCCTTATGCCTTGCACTAAAAGGATTGTAATCTTCACCCATTTCCTTTGTTCTTTTCTTCTTCTCACTAATAGCTTGAATATTTTGTATCATTTGATGGCGAATATCTGCCGGCACCTTGCGACATGGTTCTACTTCTCCTTTTACTCCTGCAAGATGTTGTTTGAAGCGATTGATCTCACCACCAGCAAATGACTTTCCACAATACAAGCATGCCAACTTCATCCTTTTGGTATTACCACTAAGTTCAGGAGCTTCTCTACAATGATTCCATGCAGGATCACTTTTACCTCTAACCCCAGTTACTTGAGTGGATGAAGTATTACTTGAATCATCCATGGATGGCATACTTCCCTCAACAGAGGCCATTTTGATAATCTACAAAGAAAATTAAATTAAGCTATAATTTATAAGTAGAAGATAAAATAAATAAATAACAAGATCAAGTCATCAACATCTTCTTTCATTTCTATCCAAATTTTTTTTTCCCATGATCCTATAGAGTCAAACTCATGGTGATCACAGATTACAGAAATTAAAAAAATAATATTTAATATTTACTGTATCAATCAACATAGCATCATTAAATTTTTTTTTTTTTCATGTTCACGGAATCATGGGTGTTTACTGTACTGTAGTGTTTACAGTAATACTGTATTACTGTGACACTGCAGTAAAAAAAAAAAATTTATCGTGTCCGCAGTCCGCAGACAGTCACACACTCACACTATCACTGTATCACAGTCACAGGCTCACAGCATTTAAAAAAAAAAAAATTTCACCGTGTCCGCGGCTGTATACGGAGGAGGAGGAGGCGGCGGCGCAAGGGGGAGGAAGGCGGACGACCGACGGCCATATGGAGGAGGAGGAGGAGGATGCGAAGGGGGGAGGGAGCCGAGTGGAGGAGGCAGAGGGGGGAGCGTACGGAGGAGGAGGAGGAGGCGGAGGGGGGAGGGAACGGAGCGGAGCGGAGGAGGAGGCCGAGGGGGGAGGGGGTTGAGCGTACGGAGGAGGAGAAGGAGGCGGTGGAGGGGGGAGGGAGCCGAGGGAGGAGGAGGCAGAGATGGCGGAGGGGGGAAGGAGCCGACGGAGGAGGAGGCAGAGGGGGGAGGGGATCGAGTGGAGGAAGAGGAGGCGGACGGCAGAGGAGGAGGAGGCGGAGGGCGAAGGCGGCTGAGCGGAGAAGAAAGAGGCAGAGGGAGGTCCGGACTCCGGAGGGGAGGGGGCGAGCAGAGGAGGGCGGTCGCGGACTCGCGGTTGGAGCCTTGGAGGAAGCGGTTGGAGCCTTGGAGGAAGCGGACGGAGCAGAGCTGCCGGACTCTGGAGATTTGAAAAAAAAAAAAAGAGTTAGATTACTCACCGGAGATGGAGAAGACTCGGTTCTCCTCTCCTCCTTCGCTGTCGGCTGTCGCTGCTGATTTCGTCGCCGATGACGCCGATGGAAGATGGCTGACTGGCTGAGGTTGGGCCGCTGGGGTTTGAGCTCGGGAACAAAGAGACGAAGGGACGATGGGAGGAAGGGCCGAAGGGGAGTCGAACGGTCGATCTCAAAAATCAAAAAAAATTAATTTTTAATTTTACGGCTCAACCGGGTTAGACCGGGTCAGATGGTTCACGGTTCAACCGGCCGGTTCATACGGTTTTAACCAAATTTTAAACATAAACGGTTTAATTAGATAACCGGCCCGATCTTCTGATCGGGTCACCGGGTTTTCGGTCCGACCGACCGGGCCGGGCCGGGTTTAATAACAGTGCCTGATAGAGAAGTCCAGGTCCACTTATCCCAACAATGATTATGTCATAGCGTCATGATGCCATCAAAATTCATCCGATGGCTGCCGTGAATCCTGAGAAAATAGAACCCCAAAGAGGTTTCCTCATCCATAATGAACTCTAAAATGAGTTGGACAGAGATCTAAGAACATAGATTTTGAAAGAAGAAAATTTTCTTTATTCGCTCAATATTTGGTTAGAAGACCTAACCTTTTTATTTATATGTGCAAGCATGTAACGATAAGAGCTAAAAAAAAAAACCTCTATCTTTCTCTCATTTTCTTTCTCGATCATCTTGATGGGGATCCTGTGGCGACCCATGAAGAAGAAAGGGGATATACTGAGAAGAAGAAAGAAGGAAAAAAGGCCAAGAGAAAGGTAGGGTTTTTTTTTTTTAGCTCTTATCGTTGCATGCTTGCACATATAAATAAAAAAGTAGGGTCTTCTAATCAGATATTGAGCGAATAAAGAAAATTTTCTTCTTTCAAAATCTATGTTCTTAGAGCTCTGTCCAACTCATTCTAGAGTTCGTTATGGATGAGGAAACCTCTTTGGGGTCCTATTTTCTCAAGATTCATAGCCATCGGATAAATTTTGATGGCATCATGACATCGTGACCTAATCATTGTTGGGATAAGTGGGCCCGGACTTCTCTGTCAGGATCTACCAGTCGGCCATGCCTCTGTTTCTCATGGAAAAACTTTGAAGTCTCCAACCGTCACGTCCGTAAGTCGGTCTTGCTCACACTGTTCACTCCCCATGGCATTTGCTGATTCTTGGGAAGCGCTCGTAAGGATGTAACGGGCCGGATTGGTTTGGATGTATACCTGAAATTGAACCGATTTAAACTGGTTCCTTAAAATTAAAACTAAAACCGACTATCTATAAAAATTATTTAAAAATGATCCAAAAAATTTGGATGTATTCGTTTCAATTTAGTAGGTTGGTGTTCCATGAGTTGGACTTAATGAGATGGACTAAAATTTCTATTGATGGAGAGCGAAACTTGAATTTTTTAGTTGGGTCTAGAAGTTATAGACAATAAAAATTATATGAGAGGCATTCTTTTGATGAAATTTTGGATCACCCTAAATGGTTTGCTTCATGCTGGTGTATGTTTAGGCTACTTACTTTTTACCTTTTATTGTTGGAAGCAACTTGACTTGTAGATGTGTAATGTCATTTTCTGTCGAGGCACTGCCCTCATTTCCTTGTACGATATCTTATGTGTTTCATCAACACATATATGACGGATAACCGAACATTGCATTGTAGATCAGACTTTACACTATTTGGTCCAAGAAGTTGTGCCCAAGCTTGCTAACAATTAAGTTGATCCTGATAATTGGAACCTAATTAAGGGGCTATCTGGCTCGCAGATTTTGCTGAAAACAAGTTAATAAGACTCAAAATGAAAGTGCTTTTTCGTAAAACTTTAGATAAAAAACTAAAAATTTTTAATTAGCATATGTCCTTTGGCTTCTTTAGCATTTGAAGAAGAACCAAAGGGTAGACAAAAGCCATTTCTCTAGCATCTGGGGTTTGTCTATTTAGTCCTTTACCCATCCAAGGTCTATAAACGGTACAAATTGAATTAGATAGATGGCCAGGATTGATACTAAATATAAAAGAAAATAACAAATCTCTGATATATTTGGTTTTGGGTGTGATGCCAGGTACAGTGTCGGGTTTGGTTTCATATCATATTCAAATCAGAAAGTTTACCGCGATCAGGAAACCAAAATCAAATGATTTTTTATTTTTAAAAACATCATGAAATCATTTCTATTTAATTTTAGTTAAAACCACCTCGGTTGATTTTTTTTTTTTTGCTACTCTCTCTTTTTTTGTCCGTGAAATATTGCTTCACACTAAAATCGATAAAATATAACCTGACACATCAATCTGATCTGTGTCCAATTCATCGTAAATAATTTTAGATTTAAATTAGAATAATATAAATCATAAATAAAATAATCTATTTAATATTTAAGTCAGATTTGAGTTTTAGATATTTAATCAATTCAATTCATTTAACTCACTTATTATTCAGATTGGATTAAGTTAAATAATCTATTTAATATTTATTATTTCATTAGGGCGGAGATGGGAGACACGCTCCGTGCTTCCTACGTGTACCATTTTGTATGAGATGCAGAAGGGCGTGGTAAGATTCTCTACCAACGAAAACATATTTACTGTTGGAGAGCAATATGTTGTTGATCCCCAAACTATTCTCAAGTCAAATATCAACAACTTCCGAAAGCTGGCAGCACGTTACAACACTAGATGAAACCCTTTTTGGTCATCTCTCCTAAGAATTTACACCGAGGCCCAAGTTTGGTCTGACACTTGATTTCACGCCATGACTCGCCTATGGATGGAGAGTGAAACTTGAATTTTGTAGTTAGGTCGAGAAGTCATGGGCAATAAAAATTACACGACAGGCATTCTCTTCATGCTGTATGTTTAGACAATTTACTTTTTATTTTTTAGGAGTTGTTCTTTTAAAGATAAAAAATTTATCTAAAAATTTATATTTTTTTGAATAAATATTTTTAAATAATATTTAAATAATAATAATAATATTTTTTAAAATAAAATATATAAAAATGATAAAGTAAAATATCTCAAATATTTTTTATAATAAAAATATTATAAAGAAGTATTATAATAAAATTTTTATTTTTTATCTTTTTTTATTCGATACGAATTTTCGTATGCGGATATGCATGTCTCAGAATAGCACAAGGGCATGCACCATCTAATAGCAGGGAGCAGTTGGGATTTCTTTTTCAGGGTCAGTGAAGGCAATTTTAGATGCAGTAATCTAGCATGCTCATACTTAAGCAATCAAGGAACCTTATGTAGCAATACCACTAGCAAAAAATGGAGAATCATGCCCTGATAAATAAATTCTTCCAATGATAGAAAAACACAAACACTCAACAGGCTTAAGTTTTAATTCATAAGAACATGCTACTTGAGCAATAAAATAGCACTTGAGATTACCATTATAGGACACCTATAATGCCAGATTTGTACTCATCAAGCTTAAACCCCTCCCCTTTCGATCCAACACCATTAACCCCTTAGTGATTACTAAATTATTTCTTCAAAACTCGATGCAAAGCCAAACTATCCACGCCATAATAAAATAAAATCCACCTAACCGGCAAACAGAGATAGACCGCCGGGGGGGTGGAAATTTCTACTACCTCTAGTCATCGTACACTGTTGGAAAGTCCCTCTTCCTCTTCCTATTTTTTTTTTATTTTTTTTAATTTTTTTTTTCAATTTGAAAGTATTGTGGCAGTGAATTTATGACCCAAACACCCCTAAGAGCCGAGTAAACTTTTAAAAAAAACTTTCTCTTTGATTTCTTCTTGAACGTAGATTAAGATTTTCGAGTTTTATTTACTGATTTTTTGGAAGAAAATTGAATGCTCGGAGTGTTCTGTTTTTTGTTTGGCCGTCCTTGTTCGTTGTTCTTTCGGCGCCGTCCGATGCCATCCATCACCGTCGGTCATTGAATCGGAGAGCTGTGGTTGCACTGCCACAAGTGTGTCTTCAACTGTCCGTCTGTCGGTGCAAGGATCTCTATTTCGGAGAAAATGAGGGGATTCGAATGAATCCCCTGTTCTGTGCCCAAACCAAAGGAAGAAGGAGAAGGAAGAAAGAGAAAAGAAAAAGAAAAGAAAAAAAAGAAGAAAAGAAAAGAAAAGAAAAAAAAAGAAAAAAAAAGAAAGCAAGAAAAAAAACTTTTTCTCTCTCCTCTATTCTTTTTCTCCCCTCTCTTCTCTCTTTCTGTCTCTATTTTCTCTCCACTTTCTCTCTCTAATTTCTTTCTCTAAAATTTTTTCTCTCTAAACTTATGTCTCTCTCTAAAAATTTATCTCTTCGAGATTGATCTCAAAAAGAACTTTATTTTGATGAGTTTGCTGATTTTGATAAAGAGATCCTAATCTGTGATCATCGGACAACGTACCAATACCCATCTTGACCATACTATGAACCACTAGATTTAATCATCTCAGATCTTATATATATGATGATACATCATGATCTAAAAAAAATTATTTAAATTAATTTTAATTATTTATTAATATTTATTTATTTTTATTTTTTTTTGGCCCTTCTATAAAAATTGGTTTGGTCTGTCCCTGCCAGCAAATAATATTGGAAGGAAATATGAAAGAAAAAGACAAGCAAGCAAGAACTTATAGAACTAAAAGGAGATATTTTTTTCTCTTCTTGTAATAGTTGAAAAGAAGGGAGAATTCAAAGAAGGGTGTAGATCTGGAGCTTGGTGAGGCGGCGGCAAATGGTGCGAGTCTTGTTAGGTCGGAGATGGAGCAAGCTTCGCCTTGAGGTCCTTTAGCTAGGTCAGGAGCTTTGTCTTGGACTTCCATTGTAATAGAATAGGGTATTAGCAACGAAAAAAATTCATCGCTAATAATCGATTTTCATCGCTAATAGTTATTAGCGACGAAACTTTCGTTACTAATATTTAGTCGCAAATAATGACGTCTTTGATAATTTTTTATGATAAAAATTTTTTTCATTAATAATAATCAATATTATCGATGAAAAATTTTCGTCGTTAAAATTTTTTTTCAAAAATTATTTACAACAAAAAATTTTAGTCATAAAAAAAATTACGACAACATATTATGTCACTAATAAAATATTTATTACTATTAATTTAATTAAAATTTTTTATGAAAATCAAAAAAATATTAGCGACGTAAATTTTTCATCGTAAATATGATAATTTTTGACGTAAATTTTCGTTGAGTATGAATTACTTATGACGAAAATATTTTTATCGCTATTAATTTAATTAAAATTTTTTATAAAAATTAAATTTAAATAAATATTAGCGACGTAAATTTTTCATCATAAATATGATAATTTTTGATGGATATTTTTTTTGCTAATAAATATTAATTAGTTATGATAAAAATATTTTTATTGCTATTAATTTAATTAAAAATATTTATAAAAATTAAAATTTAAAAAATATTAGCAACATAAATTTTTCATCATAAATATGATAATTTTTTATGCATATTTTCATTGCTAATAAATTATCAATTATTTATTATAAAAAAATTTCATCACTATTAATTTAATTAATAATTTTTATGAAAATAAAATTTTAAAAAAATATTAGCAATGTACATTTTACGTCGTAAATATTATAATTTTTGACATAAATTTTTATCGCTAATAAATTTTTAATTATTTATGATAAAAATATTTTCATCACTATTAATTTAATATAAAATTTTGATATTTTTAAATTTATTAAAAAAATTATTTACGAGCAATTTTTCATCGCTAATATGATTTTTGGCGACCAACATTTAGTCAGAAATAATTTTGTCGCTAATAATTTATACATATTTTTTAAAAAAATAATTTATGAATATATATATTTAATTTATATTTATAATATTTTTTATAAATTAAAAATAAAAAATAAAAATAAAAAATTCATACAATAAATTTATAAATAAATTTTATCATTTTATTATATTAAATTAAAATTATAAAAGATCTAAAATAAAAATAAAAAGCTACATAAACAAGTCGTCAAGTGTCGGCATCTGTAGAAGGAGAATGGGCTGGGGAAGGAGAGTGGTCGGGAGAGCTCGGACCGACCTGATGTTGCCTCATCAGTTGCATCATCTATTTCATCTGTGCTATCCGCTCCATCACCTGGATCTAGAGCCGCTGGTACTCGTCGATGCGTGCAGTTAGCTCATCAGCTTGCTGCTCAACCTGTCTCTGCACCTCCACCAGTCGAGCATCGCAGGCAGCATGGTTGTCAGCCCTGGACTAGCATGAGGATGAGGGAGCACTGATCCCATGCCCTAGACCCCTAACATAATAGGATCTCATACCAAGCATCTGATCACAGATCTCATCATCTGTGAATGCGGTCGAGTCTTTAGGGATAGGCTGGGATCTGATGTCTATCATACAGTCCTGAAAATTAAAGTTATAGTTATTTTAATTTCGTACTAAAAATCAAACTTCGAATAAAAAAATAATTAAAAAAACTTATAAAAAGATCCTGGCTCCCCATCATCCACTTCTCTGATCATTGTTGGTGGATCCGCTGGTAGATATCAATCCTATCAGGAAGCTCGTCACTCTGCATCTCTCTATAATTTAAGAATAATTAATTAAAAATTTTTTAAATAGTTAGAGAGTTAAAATATACTAATTAGAAATTACTTACCATTTGCTCCATGTGACGAGCAAACGACCTCGAACCCCCATAATGCAATATGGTCTATCTCGTCCGATTTGCAGCATTCTGGGCACATCATCTCTGTACAGTTAGCAGTCAAATTAGTAGGTAACAAACTAAATTTAAGAATAAATGACTCAATCATTAAACTGTAAAAAAAAAAGAAGTTTCGATGTGTAATATGATATGTCGGATCCTCGTAATACCAGCATATGAGAGCCCAATCATTCATAATGATGCTGTCATAGGGCCGCTGCCGTGCTGCCTCCATCCCATTATCTTGCATCACATGGTACCAATGCTGATGGATGCAGTGGCGATACTTCTTGAAACAAAGATAAATGAGTATCCACAGCTCGCCGCATATGATCCTCCTCAAAATCAATAATATCAAATACACCCTACTAATAACAAATATTAAAAGAATATCATGCTAATTAAATATTCACAGTATGATTTATTTTATCTATAACTGGATATAAAAAATCTCTCTCTGAATTGGTACAACGTGATGCCAATCAAAAAACGTCATAGAGGTATAGCTGCAGCATATGATGCCCAACTCGATCTGCGCCATAGCTTGCACCATCCCCTAATGGGCCTAGTGTAGTGGGGTGGTATCTCTATATGGAGATGCTATCCTAGGTGCTCGCATCTCCAACGCTCTAGAGCGAGGTTTTTCGATAGACCTCGCCCTCGCCTCGCCACTGGTAGAGACTGGACTGAAACAAAAATAAATAAATCATTAGTATGATAGCTATCCAAATAAAAAAAATAAAATTTTATTATATAAAAAATATAATAATACCACTCGGATCCATCTCACTCAGATCTGTCTCACTCGTATCCACCTCATTGGGACCTGCCAATGTAGGACCCTTTGGCGACGGAGCTGGTGCGGCAGTAGAAATCAGTGAAGGCGCCTCAGCCTTCGGGGTAGACTGCGAACGCGAATGTCGTCGTCTGTCTCCTGATGCCTACAATTTTTGACATATAAATAAATATAATATTAAATAATAATAATAATAAATAAATTATATTTTAATGAATAAAATTATATCGCATACCATTATTGCAAGAGAAGATTGAACAAAGAATATAGATCTACTCATCAATATTCGTATCTTCCTCGATGTGTAGATCCTCCTCCGAATCACAATAATCGACATATATATCGTATTCTATCTCATCGTCATTTATGAACTGATCGTTGCCCTCTGACTCATCAAGATTAAATATAAAATTAGCTTCAACTTTGTTGGACGGTGGATCAGCCCTATTCAAAGGAGCTGTTACAAGTTCTTTATCAACAAGAAGCTCGGCTAATATTTGTTCTTCCTCTTGAAAAGTTTTTTTTTCATATAAATCTGAATTTTCATCTATCTCTAATCGGGTTGGTACGTCATATATGTCTTTAGGTGTTATTTTTTGTATGACATATCAAGTACCTCGATATTTTAGATCTTTCAAATATATTACTTGTTTTGCTTGAGTTGCTAATATATATGGCTCATTCTGGTATCATGTTCGTATAAAATTTATACTGATAAAGTGTGGATCAATATGAATACCGATCTTTTTATTGCTAATATCCCATCATTCACACTGAAACAAGAATACAGAATTACTAAACCCATACTTCAGTTCTATGATATCTATCAGCACACCATAATATTCAATTTTTTCTTCTCCTTCGTATCCTATCGTAGCAATTTCACTATTCTGGATCCGTCATTGCATCTCAAGCTTCCTTGTGTGAAATCTCATTCCTCCAATGATACAGGATGCATAGTGGTTAACCCTTCGATCTGGATCACATTCTAAATCATACAACTCATCGATCGCACCCTCTTCTTTATTGAAATACTTATATTTCATCTACACTATAACATAAAAAAATTATGTTTGTTCAAATAATTATTTTTATAATTATTAAAAATAACGTATTACTAGTGTAACTTACAAAATCACCAAACTATTTTGCAAATTTTCTCCTATATCGATCATCAACATCCGTATTATTCTCTCTGCATAGTATGCTCTTGTGCTCATTGCAACAAGTCATGATTTTTAATTTTACATCGACATGAAAAAATTACTTAGAATATTAAACAGTATGCTAAGATGATACTTACTCAATGAAATCTTCAATTTTTTCATAATTATTTGAAACGTAGAAGTATGCCTTGGATAGCTCATTCACATCCATAAAGTCATATCTCCTTCCACCAATGGGTCAAATCGTTTGTTTAAATATAGATAGTGTTGGTTCATTTTCATCCCATTCATGGTCTGTATTATGATCTGTACGATTGAATCTTATTTTGATATCGTCAAGATATATCGAGCAGAACGTGACACACTCTGTAGCTATGTATGCTTTTGCTATAGACTCTTCAGACTATGCTTTATTGCACACATACTTTTTTAGGGTAAATAAAAATTTATAAATAAAAATAAATTTAAATTTTAAAAATATATTTACATCTTATAACTGATATGATAAAGTGTGTATAATTTTTTTACCTTTCAATAGGATACATCTACCGATAATGTACCGATCCGACCAAAAGAGCTTCTTTTGAAAGATGAATAGTCAGATGCACCATAACATCAAAAAATGATGGTGAAAATTTTTTTTCTAACTTACAAAGAATGAGTATGATATCCTTCTCAAACTTCTCAAGTTAATCTTCAAGTTTTGGCAACACAGTTCTTGAAAGAATACTCCCAACTCAATCAATGTAGTTTGAACATCACCATCCAAATAGCCATGTATGACCATAGAAAGCAAGCGTTGCATCATCACATAGGAGTCATGACTTTTTATGTTAGAGATATTACCGTCATTGTTCCCAACACACTGCGATACATTTGAAGTGTATGCGTCAGAAAATTTTACAATTTTGAACTATCCATAGAAATTTTTTTTTCTTCACCAAACAGTGAATAACATGCAGGTGGCATAAAAAATATATCACCTCGACAAACTAAATACAACTCCGATCCAATTTTTATTTTCTACAAATCAAGACGAGCTTTTGTACTATCTTTTATTTTTTCTGAGATGTTCAATACAGTACTGATGATATTATCATAAATATTCTTCTCAATGTGCATTACATCCAGATTATGATGAAGTATTAGCTGCTTCCAATATGATAGTTCGAAAAAGATGCTTCACTTCATCCAATTCAGCTCAACTTCAGTACGCTTTCGCTTGCAAGTACCCGATGTTTTTTCAAATTAGACATTTCTAATGACTTCAAGTTGTTCTAAAACTTCTACTCTACTTAACTCCTTAGGTGGCAGACGTCGGTCAGACTTACCATCAAAGTATTGATTGTAACGGATCCTCCAAGAATGATTATCAGGTAGAAACTGTCGATGACCCATAAAGCATATTTTTCATCCATGCTTTAAATATAAGGAGGATGCATCCTTGTTGCATATTGGACATGCCAGATATCCTTTGGTGCTCCATCCAGATAAGTTTCTATATGCAGAAAAATTATTTATGGTCCATAAAATCGAACATACAACTTAAAATTTTTTCGACTCACAGAATCATATATCTGTACTCCGTTTTCTCATAGCTCCTTCAAATCATTGATTAACGATCGTAGATATACATCAATTTTATTACCTGATGCTTTCGGATCTAGAATCAATAGTGACATAAAAATAAATGATTCTTTCATACACTTTCAAGGTAATACATTATATACAACTAGCATCACAGATCACATACTGTAGGAAGTACTCAAATTGCCAAAGGGATTAAATCCATCTGTCGCTAGACCAAGCTGGATATTGCATGGGTCACTCGTAAAGTGCGGATGCTTTGCATCGAAGTCTTTCCATACTACGGAGTCGGTCGGATGGCTAAATATGTTCTCCTCCGGAACCTGCTGCTCGTGATGTCATTTCATTTCTTCACCTATTTTTATGGACATATACAATCTTTGAAGTTTTAGAGTCAATGAAAAATATCTCAAAATCTTTTGAGGTATCTTCTTTCCTTTTTTATTATCGATTTTGTACCTAAGCTCACCACATTTCGGACAATCAGTTACTTCTTCGTTATCCTTATAAAATAATATACAGTCATTTTTGTAGGCATGTATAGGAATATAGTCAAGTCTTAATTTCTGCATGTATATTTTTACTTCAGAATACGATTTTGAAAGTCTCTCTCTATCGGGAAGAGCTGCTTTAATCAATATCAAATTTTGGTCAAATAACTTCTGACTCCATCGGTTTATGATTTTAATATGAAGCAATTTTGTCAAAAACTCTAACTCAGAGAACTTTGTATAATTTGGATAGAGTGGCTCTCGTGCATCCTTTACAAGCTTTGCAAACTGTTCAGAAATCTCTTCTACCTCAAGTTGGCTATTGTGTTCATGATCAGAATTGTCTTTAAATGCACTAGTGCTCACGCGTATATTTAAATAAGTATCCTGATGTAAATCATCCAATAGTTCTCCTATACTACCATATTCGACAGGTTCAACAGCATCATTATCATTTTCAGTATCGTCATTGTCATGCACAACTTCATTCGGATCATCCTCCTCATGCCATATCTAGCAAGTATACTTCTTATCCATACTATAACGTAGCAGATGCTCTTCAACAAGTGTTATGTGATGACATATTATATTGACACATCTCTTGCATGGACACTTTATCCGACTAGCACTGTCAGCTTTATACTGTGCAAACTTAATAAAATCTTGAACACCTTTTCGGTATTTAGACAAAAAAATATCTCTAGTATTCATCCAATTTTTGTTGATATCAATCTAACAACAAACATGAAAATCATTAACAACAAAAAAAATACAGTGGTATTCATCTGAACCGGATCCCGATCCAGATTTCGGATTGAATCTCGACCTGAATTCTGAATAAAATCTCGATCTGGATCCGGACACAAATCATTTTATACAAAACAGCACGTATTAAAGAACACAGATTGAACAGTAACACAGAAAATCTCCTTCCATCAATTTAATGAAGCAAAAATATATGATCCTATCCATTTCAAATTATTACTAACAGGTATGGTCCTATCCTTTTTAGAAAAGTAATAATCTTATTATTGTTATTAGTCGATATTTTGTTTCATTATTATAAAAATTTTGACAGCATCTCTCCATGGTTCTCCAAGTATACGACGTGAATATGGTGTCTACACATCCTATCCACCATAAATCTGAAGAACAGTGGATAGATAACTGCTGAGTATCATATAATGAAATAAAATATTAACTATTAACAATAATAAGATTATTAGTTTTTTAAAAAATTTCAATACGAGACATCCAAGAGTCGATCTCGATCAAGATCGATTCTTGAACGAAAATCTACGACTTAATACAATTTAACTACCATCTCTGAACATACATTCAAAGATGGATTTCTAATTTATCAAAAAAGAGTAACTCTGCATTGAAATTTTTTCATCAAAAATTTCAGTAGAGTTTTCTCTAAAATAAAAATATTTTTATATTTAATTATAATAAACAAAAGTATACAAAATAGTACACAAAATAATTAAATTGTAATAAGCAAAAGCAATATACATTGTGCTAGTGGAACAAAAAATTTTTTTATAAATTTCAGTAGTAACACTAAAAAATTTATGCAATAAATATAAAATAAACTATAAGTAGTTGAATATGCAAAATAATATTAATGTAAAATAATAACATGAAACCTAATCCCGAGGGTCTGATGATTTTTTATTTTTTTTAAAATATTTTTTATCTAAAAATAATAAATAATTTTTTATTTTTTAAAATATTTTTATCTAAAAATATTTTTTTTAAAATATTTTTTTTCTAAACGAGCTCCGGACTCGACCGCCCACAGCCCCCGCTCCTATAGTGCCGACACCGTCACCCACCCCGCGCCATCCGGACTCGACCCCCACGACCTTCGCTCCTGCGATGCCACCGCCATCACCCACCGCTCGCGACCCACCCCCCACGGTGCTGCCACCCTCTCCAACCCCCTATGACTCGAATCTCAACTCAGATCCTGATCAGATCTCGATCTGGATCCCAATCTGAATCGGGATCTCAATCCAGATCCTGATCTCGATCCAATTCAAATCATAATTCAAATTTTATTTTTATTAATCAAATAATAAAATATTTGATTAATATTTTTTTATTTTTTTATTTTTTTTCCATTTCTTTCTTCTCCCTTCCTCCCACCTAGCCGTCACCCACCCCTCCCCGACCGACCCCCTCCCTGCCATCACCCACCCCTTACCGATCGACCCCCCCCGGTCACCCATGGCCCCCACCCCACCCCCGTGTCGCCCCCAACCGCCCCCCAACCCCATCTCCACTGGTCGACCCCCTCCCCGGCCCTATGTCACCCTCGACCATCCACAACCCCCTCCTAGCCCTCGTGTCACCCCCGACCCCATCTCCATCGGCCGACCCCCTCCTCGACCACCCACGGCCCCCTCTCCGCCCCAATGTCGCCCTCGACCACCCCTTGACTTCAGTCCCACCCCGGTGTCGCCCTCGGTTGCCCCCCGACCCCATCTCCACTGGTCGACCCCCTCCTCGGCTCCATGTTGCCCCTGGCCGCCCACGGCCCCCTCCTTGCCCCCGTGTCGCCCTTGGCCACCCCACGACCCCAGCCCCACCCCCATGTCGTCCCCAGCCGCCCCCCGACCCCATCTCCACCGACCGACCCCCGCCTTGGCCCCATGTCGCCCCCGACTACCCATGGCCCCCTCTCTGTCCCTCGGTGGCCCGATCAACTAAAAAAAAGGGTTGGATGTCTGCTTACCTCCGATAGATGGCAGACAGTAACGGCAGCGTCGGAGGTGCGGATGGCAATGACGGTGACGACGAGGGAGAAGCACTTGCCGGTGGGAAGAGAGGGGGAGAGACCTCGGAGAGGGAGAGAGGAGACGGAATGTCGATAGGAGAGGGATGGGAGAAGGAAGTGGGTTTTACACAAAGGGACGTTGAATTGACGTGCATTGAATGCAGAACTATTAACGATGAAAATTTTCATCGCTAATACTATTATTAGCAATGAAAAACTATTTTCGTCATCAATAATTCTCGTCAAAAAAAAAATTCACTAAAAAAATTTTTTCTAAAAAAATTTCATTCAAAAATAAATTATTAATGATAAAAAAAAATTTCATCATTAATAATATTATTGGCAATGAAAACTTAATTTTCGTCACTAATAAATATCGCCAAAAAAAATTTTTCCCGCTAACAATTTTTTCATCAAAAAAATTCAAAAAAATTATTTTTAAAATAATTTTTTCAATGAAAATACTTTTCATCGCTAATAATTCTCATCAAAAATAAAATTCTCCACTAAAAAAATGGATCTTGGATTTCCATAGTTCTTATTGAGTTGGGGCTGGAAGAGCTCAATACGTTTGCTTTATGGAAAGTGAAGGCATTATTCTTTTAAGCCGCAAAGCAGCTTGTGAGATCATTGGTTCAGGGACAATGAAGATCCATGCATTTGAAGAAAAAGTTGCTCCGACTGGGTGTTTCATTTCCATACGCCACCATTACATGTACATAGTTTCAGATTTTAGCTTTTATTTGCAATCACCTTATAATTAAGTGGCTTTATTCTAATTCTCCCACTACTGGTAACCTATACACATAATCTCCGTTCAGGCGAACACAAGAAGTTTTACGTCCACAAGTCTCCTCATGCATACATCTTCTGGCAAAAAAAAGGGGATTATCGATATCATCGTCCTACTCAAATTACCAGTTCTAGCACATCACCTTCTTTGTTAGGTGCTCAAGCATTCCACTCTTGCCAGGATCTTTCCTTTATGGATTGTCGCAAGCCTATTGGTTGATTTTGGCTGGTTTTGTTGCATAAAAATCCTTCTATTTTTCCTACCCTTCTCTTGTCACTCATGCACCCCCCATGCATACCGCTTCCTCTAGTCTTGCCTCTAAGTAACCAATAACCCTATCATGCTTACCCTCAATTTCTTGATGCATCCTTTAGCTTCTACTCATTTCCTAGCATGCATAATGAGAGTCTTCCTCATGGAAATGGTTCCTCCAGTGAATCTCTTATGGCCAGCTCACTTGTATGGCACCTGTTTGCTTTGTTTTCTTATGAATAAACTCTACATGGTTCTTTTCTTATGATTACCCGCTGCCCTACTGAATTTGGCTTAATATTAAAGGGCTTGTTTGCAAAGATGGCTCATGATAACAGAACATGAGAACTTTATAAGAATATCATCTCTACAGGAAGTAATCTGCAGTGATGTAACTAACTGATATCAGCAAATGGTTTGCCAAATTTTAGTTTCAAACTAGAGATTGATTGTTTGTGAACAACCTGATAATAATTATATAATATTAAAATTGTAAAGTTGTTTATTGATAATTTTGGATGAAGCAACACAAATTAAGATCAATCTCAAAGATATCCTCAACTTTAAAAGATTTTAAACAGATCATCCAAATTTTCAAATTACTCCAAGTTGGTCCTTCAACTTTACGACTAGCGGATGGTGTTATTTTGCCATTTCAATTGATAAAAAATAGTCCTTCAACTCTCAGACTAGCAGATGAAATTAGCCTACCATTTCAAGTGGCAAAAATATTTTCTTCTTTTTTTTTGGCCTATTCCAACATCTTTTAAGATCTATATAAATAGATGAATATTTTTGATCATCTACTGATTGCTTTGAGAAATATGTAGATGAATGAATATTAAGATCGTCCATATAATTGTTTTAAGATCTATGCAGATGAATATTTAGATTGCTTCAAGATCTATATAGATGAATGAAAAATTCAATCATGGATCAATTTGAAATTTATGCATATGGATAAATATTCAAATCACCCATGTTGTTATTTGGCAATTTGTGTACGTGAATGAATATTTAGATTGTTTTGAGATTTATGCAAACGGATGGATGATCTTACTCATGCAGTAACTATTTTGAGATCTGTACAGATAAATGAATCTAGATCATCCCATTTTTTCGAGAGCTGTGAAGATGGATCGATATATGGATCATCCACGGTTGCTTTGACATCTGTGCTCGCATCATTCCCTTCCTCTCCAGTTGCCTCATCTTCTCTTCAGAGCTTCACGTTGCCAACGGCCGACAGAGAGCACACGCGGCAGCATCATCCGCTCGAATCCTAATTTCCTCTCGATTCCCCCTAAACTTTCGATCTGTGTCTCTGAATTCCGTCCCAATGATTTTTGGCACCACCTAGTTTCGGCCTCCCTAGCTTTCCCAATCCATCCTCACCCTGCCAAACTGCAATCTCTCACCCTCTTGCCTTTATTGGTGGCGTTGGGATCTCCGACAACTGGATTTCTTCTTAGTACGGATATAAGACTTTGATTATCCTCTTGTTTCTCTCAATTTGGGGCATCCCCTTTGGCACAATCTCTCTAAATTAATATCTCATTTCTTCTCTCCTTGTTACCTCTTTTGAACTCGTCAGTGCTTTTATTCAGGCAATTAGCTGCTCTATCTGTCCATAAACTAAAAATTGGAATTTCCCTTTTCCTTAACACGTCTCTGTTTCAAAGTCATTTGTCATTCTTGCAAATATTTATGCTGGGCAAGTTATCTAATTCTTTGTACCAACCAACTTTTCCCCTTGATCCTTTCCTTTTCTTTTTTTTTTTATTGATTTGGTATTATTAAGTTGTACGTTTGCCATCAGCTTTCATAAGCTGAAGGCATGGAGCATATCTGAGGTATTCTACGAAGCATTAATGTCTCAATCTCCTTGTTTTGAACTTCTGTGTAAATTGATGTTGTTCAAATAAGTTTGATAAGAATTCATTCTTTGAACCATTTTGCAGATAGTTTTGGAGTCCTTTCTTGTGTCTCGAAATTCACATGATAGAGCCCAAACCTTTGAGTATAGCCAAAGAGCCACTCAAAATTGTCAAGGAGAGACCATATGAAGTAGCCCCTGACATCAGCTCCTTGCCTGCAACCACACAAACAAATATCAAATTATTTTGTAGGTAAACTTAAAATAAAATAAATATCTGTGTATATTATATTCCGAAAACAAGTTGCAGTTTGTTAGCAACGTCAAAAGAAGTACTTTCTATATTTTATAAATCAGAAATATGGATTACATTACAGATTGTTGTTCTTTATGAATTCATTCATGTTTATTATGTCCTTAATTTCTTATACATATTGTAGGTTCATTGCATTTGACAAGCATCCTCATGGATGTAACATCAATGTTTATCAATATCTAATTTTTTTGTCTAAAGCCAAAAAAAATTTCTTTAATGAAACAACCTAATGATTGTTAATCACCTCATGGCTCTTGTCAAAGAAGTAAGGTAGCTATGCAAATATTCCACTCTGCCCTCGTCATTCAGCATATCTGCTGTTGGATCATTACTAGTACTCCCTTGTGCGTAACCTGTGCAGATCTATATTAGTATCCACATGAACCTAAAATATATATTGGAGTAATCAAAGTTTATGTGTTAGAAGTGGAGGGCAAAGAGAGGGGGAGGGTGAAAATGCAGCACTTTTCTTTTCGCACTGTTACTAAATGTTCGACTATTTGAATACCAAAATATTTGGCTTCACCATATTTTAGCTGACCACGATAACAAGACTTCCCTGCTCATCTAAATGAGAGTAGCTGTGTTCATGGATCTAGATGAGTAATCAATTAATTATAAAATTATCATGAAATTTTAAATGATGGGAAATGCAAATTTACATCGATGAAGATATAACAATAATAAGAAATCCATTTTCCTTGCCATGTTTTCTTGACTTACCATTTTCAGTAATGAACATGGGGATGTTATTGTATCTTTGCATAATGTACATGATCATCTTCTCCATACCATCTGGAAACACAAAATTATCTGGTATTGAAGTCTACAAGGAAAGATTCAATTGGTAAGTAACTTTTCAGGACATGTAGAAGAAGTCCAAAATCAAATGGTATTGTCTTAATGCTGCTAGGTGCTAGAATTCTAAAAGCTTTATATTGTCATTTAAAGCTGGCATACATAACTTCTCTGTTTGTTCATGTAATTCTTCTCCCTATCTCTTCTGAATACTTCTCCCATTTCCCCAAATCTTCTGTTTGTACACAGCTATTCTATCAATAAAGTGGGGGTATTGATTGATACCTCCTTATCCAGTCAAAAAAAATAAAAATAGAAAAAGCTTGCACACATATGATCGTTCTAGTTCTCCTAGTCTGATTAATTCTGTTGCTTAAGAAATGTACTGTTGTTCTTCTGTTCCCACCGGAGTACCAATTGGAATCCCATTTCTTTCCCCGGTGCTGATCACAAATGCAGTTGACTCTATGCTGCCTTCCTCACATGGAGAAAATATGCAGTCTTGCATATATTTACTTGTGTAATGATTAATACCAATAAAATCCAATTTATGTTGCAATTTTCTTCCATCCTCAGATGAAAATGATGGTAATCTTAAACCCAGGACCTGGCGCATTTCAGGAGGGTATTCACCAAATATGACAGGATCAAGGAACCTGCAAACATGAGTAATTACATATCAGATATCATGAATACTCGGATAAATTTATGTAATGCACCAGCAAACGATGGAATGTCTCATTTAGGTAATAAATATATGAATAGTTTAAGTGCTTGGTGCATTCTTCACTAACACCCATTTGAAGTATGATTATCAATTTACCATGCGATGTCAAATGCTAAAGCCCGTTGAACTGCAAAACGATCTGCTGGAATGTCCCTAAGTGGCTCAAACCATCTTGTGGATATTACAATACCAATAGAACCTCCTTGCTTTGCCTAAAAGATAAAACAATAGATTAACGTTCTGTCCACCATCAAATAAATATAGATTTGAAGAATATAAATAGGGCATTTTTCTGAGATTATGTTGCTGCCATTGAATGTTTCAAAACACACTGGCCCAAAATCTCTCTAAAAGATACGTTCTGTCTTGTCTTTTTTCCCCCACTTTCTCATAATGAAAGATAAGCAAAATCACTTTGATTCTAACACTCTGACATCTACCTGATATTCCTTTTTGTATGTTTCGACTGCAGCTGCATGGGCTAGTATGATGTTATGGGCAGCATTATATGGTTCTATGTTTGAGTCGCCAGAGAGGCAATCACCAAATGGCTTCGAGCAATGTTGAGGAGGATATACTCCACTTATAAAACCTTTTTCCACAACGTTGTTTGGCTCATTGAATGTAATCCAATATTTAACTTTCCTCCCAAATGCTTTGAAACAAACATCTGCATAATGTCCGAAGTCTTTTCTGTATTAAAAAAAAAAAAAACAAAAGAAAAAAAGAAAGAAAGAAATTGAAATAGTCACGAGCTCAATTAGATGTACCAAGATTGATTGATGAGGTGATATTTAGCTCAAGCACTTGGTATGTGTCGGTGTGTCATACTTTTGGATTCTCCATCCTTACAAATGCTTATGTACTATTATTCATATTATTCATATTTTCTTCATATTATTCCTGATGTGGTGATATTTTTATTATTTGTCCCAAAAAGAAAACTAGAAGCCAAAAATGATTTGTAGTGAAGGAAAGAGACTATACTGTATTTGGGGATTCAGCCATGCACCATATCGATCTTCAAGATATTGAGGAACATCATTGTGATTTAATGTAACAAATGGCTGTATCCCTGCATCAATAATAAGGAAGGAATATCGACTATGCTAAAATTACAAAATCAATTGTTATATAGACAAACATGCAATTTGCATGCAATTTAGATTCATTTTTAATGCTACGAAACAAGAAAAGCGGCCAAAAAAAAGGAAAAAAGAGAGAAGTAATACCTTGAAGTAGTAGAGCATCAATAAGTCTGTTGTAAAACGCGATGCCCACTGAATTAACCTTCCCAAATCTGCCTCCTGTTGCCAGTAGGATAAATTTCCTTAGTGAAACTAAATCATCAGTCACTGAAAACATATTAGGGTACCATCACTAGACTATAACTCACTTGGTAAAATTCTTGACCAAGATATAGAGAATCTGTAAGAGTTGACACCAAGGTGATGCATGAGTTCAATATCCTCCTGTATGCAACAACACTCGAGTATGTAAAATCTTATGGTATTATTTTGAAAGGAAAAGTCTTTCAATATCAAATACTATTTTTAATAAACCACTACATAACAACTCATAGTGTAATAGTGAATTCTCAATTTATACAATGAGTTAATTGCTCCATAGGCCCAAGTAACTAACAACTGTAGTTTTGAAATTTCACCATATGTTCCTACCTATCCTCATCATGTTTTGGTGCAACTATCCTAAATCAGTATAGTTTGCATGGTTTGTGTTACTAAGCATACAAACATTTTGTATGAATTGCAGTGGATGATATTTTGATAATCCAAGCCTCCGAAATATCCTCACCATGTAGAGATGATAATGATCGTCAGCAATATCTCCATCACTGTTGTCCTGGATATGACCTAAATAAAATACCGACAAGCAAACAAAAAAAAAGATATTGAACATCCTTCTAGAACATTAGACCTTTGCAGAAAAAGGAAAAGAAAAAAAAAAAGTCTTTTATCATGAAATTTTAAGCTCTGAAAAATATATGATGCCCCGATATTTTTAAGATTATACAATGCTATGAGCTAACAAATTGTGATCTACCATCGCCATGAGTTGGGATTGCTTGTGCAACCACTACAAGTTTGACTTGTCATGCACAATAAAATCTTACAAATTCAAATATTATTTCATTATAAAGGATGCAAGAGAATGCAAATAAAATAAAACCAGACAATTGAACTAGTCAATTTGTAGCCCTGAGTGGCAGATATCCGCTAATTAGTTTGGAACAGTTCATGAGTTCTAGTCTGCTCAAGGTCTCATAGATTTCAGGTTTTCAATACTAGACTAGACTTGCATGTAATAGCTATAATGGATGGCTCTTTGAAACATAAAAAAAGGGCATCCTTTTATTGTTTATCCAACTTAATAATATATTCTTGATTTTGAAATGCGTAATCTGTTTCTTTTTTCTCTCTTAAAAAAAAGAAATGGCCGAAAATGCCAACTTTTCAAGCTGGTAAAGTCCTCGCCAATTAGACCAAGTGGCTAGCCATGAAGTAAGCAGAGGCAAATCGATTTAATGAATGAACGAAGTACATGTACCACTGCTTGGGGCATCTGACATGAGGCACAAACGGCATAATTAAAGGCTTGTTCAACTAATTTTTGTTCGCATAGTGTTTGGATTTTGAGGAACACTGTGCCGAAACCCTAAGCTAGAAGCCGTATATGCTTTCCTTTTTTCCAAAATCCTTTTTATCCAGTTTCTGAAGCTCAATTTAACACTACAAGTAACGCATTACTGAAATGTGGAAAGGGAAATAACTTACCTGGTATATGAGTGAATACATCCCAATTACTTAAGCTTTTGTTACCTTCTAGGTATGCACCTTCTATCTGAAAGATAATTGTGAGTCATCAAAAGGCTTTTGAACAAATTATGAGATATGTCAAATATCAGTATTGGCCCTAGAATTCACTGAACCCTTTGAATTTATCTATAAATTCTTCTATCTATTCTACTGCATTATATGTATATATTAAAAAAATGAGAATGCGAAGTTACAATACCAGTTAATTAAATAATGGCTGTTACTTAACTTTTATTTTGTTTATCTAAATTAAATAATAATATTAAATTTGACTAGAATTTGTCCGGTGAATGGTGACCGGACGAACAATGCCATTGTTCGTATCGTTGAGCAAATAAAGATTATTATAACAATGCGTACCGCATAACAAGCACGACTTAATGAGTATTTTTTTTGGGTTTCGTGTTGTTTTGGACCAGGCTGAGCCATCATGCCATGGTAAATAGCTCTTTGAGAGAGAACTTGTTAGATGCATCATATTGACCATAAGCCTAGTATGAAATTAATTTTTTTTATTTTTGTATATAAAATAATTTTATCACGTGATTTAAATAACAAACAGTGAGAAAAAAATAATAAAAAAAATGTTACAAATCCCGCAAGCTTGATTTTGTATCCATAATTTATCAATATTTAGCGTTACATTTGGGAGGCATGCGAGGAAAATAACTACAGGGCCCATATAAGCCTCCGTGATGTTGGTAGGCGTTTAATATCTCCAGTAGCCTTTGGTGCCTTTCCTGTCGCATTCGCATGAGTGTATTGTTTTCATCCCACTTGCCAAGACCTGATGTAGCAAATCAATAAGTATCTGGTAAAAAAGATTTGATGTCACATCCGTTGATGTGATGATCTTTTCACCCACCAGTAATGAGCGTCTGATAAATCTAGCGGTGGAGCTGCTGAGCGAGAAATTATTGTATGGATCAGATCTAAGTGAATCAGGATAAATCGTGGAGCAAATGCACTGTAGATAACTCGGCAAGGTCCCCTCTCAAGAATTTTAGAGTACCAGCATGGCATCCCGTCAAATACTTCAATCGATCAAAAAGAGATTGGCCTCACTTGGAACGTCACTGTCCAACATAGCGTTCACGGCGTTTTGTTCCACTAGTCCCACCCTCCCCACCAAATTAAAAGACGAACAAACCTCATAAAAATAAAAAAAAAAGCATCGTGCCAAAAGTGTGTCCCAATCTCTCTTTGTTATTAAACTCACACTTGCAACCACCATCCACCCCTTGAACCATCCACTTAGATGTTAGATGGGTGCTAAAAATAATGTTAAACCCGCATCCGACCTCAATTGCTTGATTTGATCTAGAGTTAAAGTAACACGGTGGTGGAATTTGTGGCCTATAATAAAGTAAGAGTATAGTGGAGTTTCGGCCTATGATTTGTGTAATCACTGTAGTTAATTTGGATCAACTTGGTCATATTCCTCAGCGAAAAATAGAAAAGAAGTCGTCATCCAAAACCATTATTTACGATTAAAATGAAAATATTTCTTTCAAAAAAAAAAAAAGAGAGACGATTATAATGAACATAACGACCGTTATGTGCCCCGTCAATCAACTCTAAATAATTAGATGTTTTAGCCTTTAGGGATGAGATGGTGCTTGTTACAGTGACTGTTAGTCATTAAGAAACAGAAACTTTCTCAAAAATAAATAAACAAATAACAGAAACAGTAAAACAATCGCCTTGGACCAGAGAAATACCTATGTGGCTGGCCTGTGAAGTCATTACAGTGGCCATGGTTTTAGATCGATCATGGCAAAAATCAAGACCGCCAAAAGATACAAGTTAATGGATGTTACCTGGTAAGAAGAAGTCGAAGTTCCAAAGAGAAACGATGAAGGGAACTGGCTCCGGTCCAGCCCAGAAACCGAGCAGAGCAGCTGAAGAAACAAAGCACATGCCAACATCCACGTTTTCTTCTCCTCCATGCTTCAGCACCAACTTATCTAAGGTGGATTAGAACAAGGAGTGGGAAAGATTGTGGCCTGGGAATCCACTTGGTTAAGAGTTTATATATATATATATATAGGCAGAGAGAGAGAGGGGGCGGGGGGGGGGGGAGATTGGGTGTTCTTAATTAGAAAATGACGGGGGGGCGGTGTGGAGATTGGGTGTTCTAAATTAGAAAATGACTTTATCCAAAAAAATAAAAAAAAATTAGAAACTGGCTTACCCAAAAATATTTAGAAACTGGCTCTTTTATAATATTTTATTAAAAATTATAGAAAAATCTGAACCGTCCAACCAATAAAAATTTTTCCCACCGGCGTCCGGAGCTGTATCACCGTCATCTTCCAGTTGGCATCTTCTTTATTAGTTGTCTTCATCTCCTTTTCACCTCACCACTGATATCGAGGCCTTGAGGCAGACCAGGATCTGCATAACTCCCCCGGTGCCCAGCTCTGAGGTGAGTAGAAAATGTTTGGCGAAATGCTTCATAGAAAGAATGTAAATCTTCTTTTTCTTTATTGATAAATTTCTATCACTTTTTGATTAGGGCGGAGATGGGAGACGCGCTCCGTGCTTCATACGTGTACCATTTTGTATGAGATGCAGAAGGGCGTTGTAAGGTTCTCCACCAATGAATGTTCACTGTTGGAGGGCAGCACGTTACAACATTAGATGAAACCCAAGTTGTCTTTGGTCATCTCTGCTAAGAATTTACACCAAGGCCTTGGATGGGACTCCCATGTTTGGTCTGGCACTTGCTTTTAAGCCATGACTTGTCTATGGACGGAGAGCGAAACTTGAACTTTTTAGTTGGGTCCAGAAGTTGTGGACAATAAAATTATACGAGAGGCATTCTTTTGATGAAATTTTGGATCACCGTAAATGGTTTGCTTGATGCTGGTGTATGTTTAGGCTATTTACTTTTTACCTTTTATTGTTGGAAGCAACTTGACCTCTGGTAGATGTGTAATGTCATTTTCTGTCGAGGCACTGCCCTCATTTCCTGTACAATATCTTATGTGTTTCATCAACACATATATGACGGATAACCAAACATTGCACTGTAGATCAGACTTTAAGACTATTTGGTCCAAAAGTTGTGCCCAAGCTTGCTAACAATTAAGTTGATCCTGATAATTGGAACATAATTAAGGGGCTATCTGGCTCGCAGATTTTACTGAAAACAAGTTAATAAGACTCAAAATGAAAGTTCTTTCTCTTAAAACTTAAGATCGAAAACTAAAAAAATATATAATAAGCATATGTCCTGTTGCGGCCAATCCCCTCGTTGTCTGGTCGTCGGGAACGAGCGCCTGCAAAAAAAGTTCGCACTGACCGGAGGTGGCTCCGGCGGGGATCCTCCGACGGTCAAGTCAGAGAGGAGACTAGGCAACAGTGAAACGAAAACAGAGAGCTCAACGAGAGAGAGAGAGTCCAGGCGTTTCGAATCGACCCCTAGCACTGTTGCCTTCCCCGATATATATAGTGGAGCATGGTATGGCGCCGTCATTAATGACGCGGACAATTGAAGTATTGTCAACTCACTGAGGACTGTCAGGGTCGTCGTGAGGGTGTCAAATCGCCGTGGGGCTGTCAAATCGTTAGGGTTGACCATGCCCTGGATGGGATAATGCCCCTAGGCGGCAGTGCCGCATGCCGTTGTCAGGACTGACAGTCTCTAGCAGTAGTACGGTGATTGGAGGAGCCGACCGACCATAGGTCGGTGGCCAGCTGAGGGGTGTCGGGTGAAGATCTGGGCCCCTTCGACAGTCAATCGGGCACGTTGCAGGAGTCGGGCATCAGACTCCGTGGTGCAGTCGGTTGGGAGAGCGAAAAAGGTCTGCCCGACCGACGTATCCTCGGTCGGTCAATAGCCATCGATCGGTCGGTAACGGCTCCCGTCGGTCGGTCGGCCGATAAAGCCGGACGTTGGACATGTAGGTCCGATGATGAGTCGGCTGAGTGGGGTCGGTCGGTATTCCCCAACAGTTGCCCCCCTCCACTCCTGAGTCGGATGGCCGCTGGCCAATGTCTTTGTTTGGGGCAGCAACGTCGGGCGAAAGGAGTGGATTACAGGCGTGCCAAGTTCCGACCGTCCTCGGGTCGGTACGACGATCGTACCGTGGGTTGACATGATGACGGGCGCCTCATGAATGTCGGGCGAAAGGCTAGCGTCAGATGTCCTGTCGGCGTCAAACGTCCTGTCGATGCCAGACATCCAACCGGTGTTAGATGTCCTGTCGGCGCCAGACGTCCAGTCCCATCGGGAAGAGAAACCGTCGTTCCCGCCGTCCCTTCGGAGATACGAAACGTCATGGCCTCTGTGCCACGTGACAGGTGGTCATTGGGACGGGTCCGTTGGAGCGGATGGAGGTGACGTGGCTCGATCTGAGGATGGATGCGTCGAACCGTCGGGCCGACGAATGGCCCGGATGATGCCACGTGGCGTGATCTGGGTATCCCTCATTGGTCGTGCCTTCATCTCGACCGTCGGGGGGCATTATATATACAAGATCGTCCTTATTTAAGTTTTTACCCTCCTCACTTTGCTGTCGAGACTCTGTCCGTGTGATCCCCCACTCCAGGTACTCGTCTCCGTTTTCTTTCTTTTGAGAGTTCTTCTCTTTTTCTTCTTCTAAGGGCCTTCTCTATCTTCATCGTTTCCCTCCTTGCTTTCTCACAGTCTTCTCCTTCTTTTCCTTATCTTCTGCCTCCCATCATGGCTAGAACGTCTCCAAGAGGGGTCGGTCGGGAAATCCGACCGACGACCCTCGGTCGACCCCGGAGGTGGAGGTCTCTTCACTTTCAGGGCCGAACGTCGATCGGCTCCGGGAGCAATACTGGCATCTCGGAGCAATTTCGGCTGTCCACCCCTGGTGCCAATGGTCGGGTTAACAGCCCGCCTGAGGGCCAGGTGGCCTTCTACGTTGAGGACCTCCGGGCCGGCCTTCGCTTTTCGGTTCCGGAGTTCGTCCGAAACGTACTCGATTATTACGGGTTATGCCCGGTGCAACTCGCGCCGAACTCGGTTTGGCTAATAGTCAGTTTTGCTTTGTTGTGTCGGCTTTTGCCGACTGAACCTCGGATTTCTCTCTTTCGAACTTTCTTCGTCCTCCGACTCCACCCTAAAGCCCGAGGGTGGTGGTACTTCAATCCTCGGAAGGGGCTCTCTTTCATCACTGGTCTTCCGTCGTCCATTCACGGATGGAAGAACCAGTTCTTCTTCGCATTTTCTTCCACTCCATGGGGGTTCCCTGCTCGTTGGGGAAATCCCCAACTGAACCGAACGAGAACAGTCGGGTGGAAGCCGAAGACCGGGAAGACTTCCACCGGCTGAAAGACATCTCAGTGCCGAAGCAGAGGGAACTCGTCACTGAGCAGGCACTGTACGATGCCGGTCTCAACCCGGTCCCTCGCTTAGGTCGGTTTTTCATTTTTCTTTCCCTTCCTTCTTTTCTTTCTTTTATGATACTGACCTTCAGTCGTTGTTTGCAGACATGCCACCGAGGTCGAGACTGACGGCAGCCGACATTCGGCAATATGCCATTCGAAAGAGGCTGGACAAGGGGCCGGGCCATCGCGGCCTCCCAAGAGGCCCCACGTAGCTCCGCCGAGCGAGCCGACTGGGTCGGGGGCGGAGCCCGTCATCGCACTATCGGCACCGACAGTGCTCGTCGAGGTCCCGTCCGAGGGACCGTCGGGCGAGGCGCAGCCTCGCCCGAGAGAAGGGCGGCCGATGAATCGGTCGACGGCGCGCCGGCTGCTCAGCCAGCAGAGGAGGATCGGGAGGAGGCACATGGGCCCCGAGCAACCTGCATCCGCTGCTGTCGCGCCCTCGGTCGATACTCGGTCGGGCTCAGCCTGCCGTCCTTCTCCGACGTCAGGGCTTGATGTCCGCTCGAGGATGGCCCCCATGGCGTCGGGCGACGAAGGAAGGTCGGCCGATGGTGGGTGGTCGACCGACTTCTCACTCCCCGAAGGTATGTCGGGCCTGGCCAACCACGACTTGGCCAGGAGGCTGTGCCAGGCGCTCCTTCTTCCTGCCGACATCGAGGCGATGAGAACCAGCGTGTCTCCGACATGCTGTCTTCATTCTATCCGATGATGATCCGGGTGGTTTCTCTCTTCTTCGTTTTCAATATAGCTTCCTAAGTTCGGTCCCTTAATGGTCGGTTTTGTTTTGTGCAGCTGGTCTACAACATATCCGAGCTGGAGGCCGGATATCGAAGTTTGGTGATATGCACGCAGCTTGGAGAGACAAGGTCGCGGCAGTTGAAGCCGATAGGTCATTCTGGTCGACCAGCTCCAACAGTCGGGTCGATCGGGGGGCCAGCTTGAAGGAGAGGTCTCCCGACTCACGGAGGAGGTCTCCTGACTACGGGCGCCTTGGCGACAACGGAGTCGGAGCTGCAGTCGACCCGGGACGACGTGAAGAAGAAGTCCCAGGACCGTCCGTCGGCTTCAGCATGAGCGGGACAGCTTCGCCAGGAGCTGAAGGACGAACGCAAGCAGCTCCGAGTAAGCCTCGAAAATCTTGCTAAGGCCGAGAAGGTCTATCCATCGCCCAGGCCGACGCAGACATCGCAAAGGCAGAAGCAGAGTCGGCGAAGGAGGCCATGGGTCGAGCCGTTGGAAGACTTTCGCGACTCGGAAGAGTATCGGGAAGAGCTTCTGGAGAGCGACTTCCTTTCATACCGGGTGGGGTACGAGGATGCTCGGGAAGCCGTTCGACGTCTGTACCCGAAGCTTGATCTTAGCAGCATTGTTCTGTCGGAGTCGGAGGCCCCAGCTTGTGGAGGAGACGGCCGACCCAGCATCGGAAGGCCTCACCACCAGGGCGGAAGCCGAAGAAGACGCAGAGCAAGCCCCCGAGGATCAAGCGGCCCTGACTGCTGAAGCCAGAGCGGGTTCGCCGACCGTCCCCGACCGTCATCCAGTGGAAGAGGCTGACTCTGAGGACTAGTCGGTTTTTTCCATTTCTTTTTGCTTCGGCTTGTAATACTTGTAGTCGGGCCTCGGCCCAGTTTTGTAAGCTTGACCTGATCGCTAATGAAATCAAAGTCAAAGTCTTTTCGACTTGAACTTTTCTCGTGTCTTTCTTTTTCCGTGTATTGTGGAACACATTTGAATACATAAGTCGCTAGCCTGATAGATCAGTTAGGACGTTTGGTAATGCATACCGCCACAGAGGCAGAGCAAGTTCCGACTTTAGATCGATCTTCCGACGGTCGAGGGCTTAAGTCGGGCATCCTTCGTCCGGTTGTGAGTCGGGCGTATTTGTCGAGTCGAAAGCCGACCAACTGCCGGATAAGACTTGGCAGTCAGATCTCTTTCGATGCATTCAGTCGGGATGTCGTCCGGCATGTTTAGTCGAGTGTCGTCCGGCACGTTTAGTCAAGTGTCGTCCGGTGCGTTTAGTCGACTAAACACGTCGGACGACAGAGGTCGCATCGTGTGATAGATGGGGGTAAGCCGAATATCTTTCGACCGGCCGTAGCTCGATCGGTAAGTCGCGACGGTCGGTCGCGCAGGCGTTATGCCTTTCTTGGTCAGGCCTCAGTCGGTAAGTTAGGCCGATCGTTTGGCCCGAAAATTCGACCATAGGAGTGCTAACTCCCGTTGTCACGGACGGTTCGGCCCTTGTGAGCATCCGATACATCGTCGGCGATCTGGCTGTAGGCTCCATATGGACATCAAGTCCAAGTCGGGACGTTGGCACTCATCCTTCTTGACGAGCGCCGATCATCGGTCGAGAATCAAGACTCCAAAATTTGGAACCGGATTGTATTCTGAGCGAACAAGTACAAAGTTCATTGGTGATACAACTTCAAGTTATCAGCATTCCAGGTTCGGAGAATGGGTTTCCCTTCCAGAGTTTCCAGTCGGTAGGCCCTTGGCCGTAGGTGTCCGCTACCATGTAGGGTCCTTCCCAATTCGGAGCTAGCTTCCCTTGGTCTAGTGGCTTCGAGACTTCTGCCTTTCTTAGGACTAGGTCACCAACCATGAAGAGCTTTGGCCAGACCTTGGCGTTGTAATATCCAGCTACTTTCTGTCGGTATGAAGCCATGCGAAGTTGAGCCTCGTCCCGAAGTTCGGAGAGGAGGTCTAGGTCGGCCCTCCGGCACTCGGAGTTGTTCGGTTCTTGATACTGCTCGACCCTGATGATGGCAGCCCGACCTCGAGCGGTATCATTGCCTCCGTCCCATAGGTCAAACTGAAAGGTGACTCTCCGGTCGGAACGCGGGGGGTCATTCGGTAAGCCCACAGGACGGAGCTTAACTCCTCGACCCAGAGGCCTTTGGCTTCATTCAGTCGGGTTTTGAGCCCGTGTAGTATATTCCGATTGGTCACCTCGACCTCGCATTGGACTGTGGGTGCCCGACTGAAGTCAGTCGGTGCGTGATGTGAAACCTCGCGCAGAAGTCTCTGAAGTTCTGGTTATCGAACTGTCGCCCATTGTCGGTGATAATGGGATGCGGTAGTCCGAACCTGAAGATGATGGATTTTTGAACGAAATCCTCCATCTTCCGCTCGGTAATCTGCGTCAGGGGCTCGGCCTCCACCCACTTGGTGAAATAGTCGATGGCAACGACTATGAATTTTTTTTTGGCCCGATGCCGGAGGGAAAGGACAAGTATGTCGACCCTCCACTGAGCGAAGGGCCATGGGGCGATAATAGGAGTGATTTGGCTGGCCGGTCGGTGTTGTATGTTGGCGTACTTCTGGCATGGTTCGCACTTTCGGACCAACTTAGCCGCATCTTTCCTCATGGTGGGCCAGTAGTAACCCTGCCGCAGGACCTTGTAGGCCAAGGATTTACCCCCCAAGTGACTCCCGCAGATCCCTTCGTGCACTTCTCTGAGTGCGTAGTCCACGTCGGTCGGTCCCAAGCACCTGAGCAAGGGAAGGAAGAACGATCTTTTGTAGAGTCGGCCGTCCATGATCACGTATTGGGAGGCCGACCATCGGAGTCGCCTGACCTCTGCGGGTCTTCAGGACTGATCCCGTCGGTCAGGTACCGAACAATCGAATCCATCCAGCTTGGTTCGACCGTCAGTTGTAGCACCTCCTCGACCTTGTCGATGCTCGACTGCTCGAGATTCTCCACGAACGTCCGGCCCAAAGAGTCGAAAGCTGAAGTTGCCAGCCTGGAGAGTGCGTCGGCCCGGGCGTTCTCCGATCTGGGGATATGGGAGATTTCAAAATATTCGAGGCGCGCCACGAGATCCTTCACTTTTGGAGATACTTTGCCATAACTGGGTCTTGTGCCTCGAATTCGCCTTTGACCTGCCCCACGATTAGCTGAGAATCGAGAATACCCGGAGGCTGTTGATCCCAAGTTCCTTCACCATCCTCAAGCCGGCGAGGAGCGCTTCGTACTCGACTTGGTTATTGGAGGCTTTGAAGTCAAATCGGAGGGCGTACTCGGTGACTACCCCATTCGAGTTAGTGAGCAGGAACCCAGCCCCGCTCCCTTGAGCGTTCGAAGCTCCATCGATGTGCAGTACCCAGGTGGAGACCGGGTCAGGCTCGGAGACCGCGGCTCGTCCAGGGTCCGAGCCTTCCGACCCTTGGTCGGTCGTCAGGCATTCTGCGATGAAGTCGGCCAGGACCTGGGCCTTCAAGGCAGGTCGCGGTCGGTACTGTATGTCAAACTCGCTAGCTTCATTGCCCACTTTGCCAGTCGTCCCGATGTGTCAGGTCGGCACAATATCGCCCTCAGGGGCTGGTTGGTGAGGACCACAATGGCATGCACCTGGAAGTATGGGCGGAGTCGTTGTGCGGAGACGGTCAGGGCGAAAACCATTTTTTCTGTCTTCGAGTATCGAGCTTCAGCGCCGCGGAGCACTTTGCTGGTGTAGTATATGGGTTGATGAATTTGGCTCTCATTCTCTCGGACGAGCACCGAACTGACCTCCTCAGGGGAAGCGGCCAAATAGAGATACAGTGTTTCCCCGACCTCTGGCTTCACAAGCAATGGCGGAGAAGCCAAGTACCCCTTCAGATCCTCGATGGCCCGTCGGCACTCATCCGACCAAGAGAACCCCTCGCCTGCCTCAGGGTTTTGAAGAACGGGAGGCATCTTTCGACCGACCGAGAAATGAATCGGCTGAGAGCAATGATTTTTCATTCAGCTTCTGGACCTCCTTCTTGGTGTTCGGGTGCCGCATGTCGACGATTGCTTTGATTTTCTCGGGGTTGGCCTCGATTCCTCGCCGAGAAACGAGGAACCCGAGGAACTTTTCTGAGGTTACTCCAAAAGCGCACTTAGTCGGATTCAGCTTCATTCGATGTTGTCGTAGAGTGCGAAAAGCTTCTTCGAGGTCTCAAACATGATCCGCAGTCTGCGCACTTTTTACCAGCATGTCGTCCACATATACTTCTATATTACGCCCGATCTGATCTTTGAAGACCTTATTGACGAGTCGTTGGTAGGTAGCTCCCGCGTTCTTCAGTCCGAAGGGCATCACCCTGTAGCAGTAGAGGCCCTTTGGGGTCACGAAGGCAGTGTGCTCCTCATCTTCGGGCACATTCGGATCTGATTGTACCCGATGAAGGCGTCCATGAAGCTGAGCAGTCGATAATCGGACGTCGCATCCACCAACTGGTCGATCTTCGAAAGTGGAAAGCTATCCTTTGGACAGGTCCGATTCAAGTCGGCGTAGTCGATGCAAATCCTCCACTTTACGTTGGCTTTCTTCACCATAACAACATTGGCGAGCCAATCGGGATAGGTGGTCTCTTTGATGAAGCCCACCTCGAGTAGCTTGTCCACCTCTTCGTCGATGGCCTTCTGTCTTTCAGAAGCAAAAGATCTTTTCTTCTGCCTCACCGGCCTCATCGTTGGGTCGATGTTGAGCCGGTGGACTATCGTCTCCGGAGGAATGCCCGACATATCTGCTGCCGACCAAGCAAATATATCGGCATTGGCCTTCAGCAGCTCCACCAACCGTCGTCGTTCTGGGTCGGGTAGCTGAGACCCGACCCATACCTGTCAGTCGGGATCCTTCGCTATCGAGATGGAAACGAGCTGTTCGGCCGGTGAACCCCGTTCTCCCTCCTCCCGCTGGTCCAGTTTGTCGATCGTCAAGGAGCCCTTCAGCTCGTCGCTTTGGGCGGAGATCTGAAGCATCGACGAGCGAGCTGCTGGTCTCCGTGCATCTCTCTGACCCCATTTTTGATCGAAAATCGAACCAAGAGGTGGTACGTTGAGACGATCGCTTTAAGGGTTTTTAGTCCGGGTCTTCCAAGTATGGCGTTGTAAGCCGAAGATACTTGGACGACCACGAAAGTCAAATGGACTGTGCTTTATCGTGGTTCGGTGCCGACCGTTACGGGCAGAGTGACTTCTCCTTCCGTCGTGACAGCGTCTCCAGCGAATCCTATCAGGGGTGTAGAGACCCTCTTGAGTCGGTCGGTCGATAGTCGCATCCGGAAGAAGGTCGAGTAAAACAAAATATTCGTCGAACTTCTATTATCTACAAAAATTCTTTTTACATCAAAGTTTGCTATCGTTGCCGAGACAACAACAGCATCATCGTGGGGAGTTTGGATGCCCCGAACATCTTCTTCTGTAAAGGTAATTGCATCGTCCGGGCGTGGCTTCTTCATCGGCTCGCCCCCAGCAGACGTCCCCGGGCCCAGCCGTTTGGAAATCATGTTGATGACCCCGGCCGTAGGCTGATTAGTCATCGCTTCTTCAGTCGGCTGGGGTCGTCGCTCGACAATGGGTTGAGTCGGCGGGTTCCTCCAAAATTTATCGAGATATCCTCGGTGGATGAGGGCTTCGATCTCATCCTTAAGCTGGATGCATTGCTCGGTATTGTGGCCGTGGCCCCGATGGAACCGGCAATACTTCCATCGGTCGAGGTCCTTTGCCTTTAGAGGTGGAGGCCATCGTAGGTACTCTTCCCCTTCGATTTCCATCAAAATCTGTGCACGAGGAGCAGAGAGGGGAGTGTAAGAATCATACCTGGGGTGTGTCGGCCTTGGACTCCGCCGTCGGGGCGACCTCTGGTCCCGTCATAGGGGTAAGACCCGACTATCGATCGGGGGCCTGCTAGGCATAGCGGGGTCCCGACCCTTCCTCCACTTCTCCTTCGGGCCTTTGGGTTCAGCCAGACGTCGGTCGGAAGCTCCCTCGTCCGCGCGCATGTACTTGTACGCGCGCTCCAGCAGCTCAGCGTACGTTCGGGGGAGGGTTTTGTCCAGAGAATTGGTGAACCGGGATGCCCTCAGCCCACGCTTCATGGCCGAAACGGCATATCCTCATTGAGGTCCCGAATCTCGAGTGTGGCCGCGTTGAACCGCACCACGAAGTATCGGAGCGTCTCATTTTCTCTTTGTTTGAGAGAGAAAAGGCTGTCCGACATTCGTGGCGGCTTCCGATTGGTGCTGAAGTGGACCACAAAGGAGTGCTCGAGCTGCTCGAAGAGTGGACACTTTCCGATCGAAGACCGGAGTACCAGGCCCTGGCAGCTTTGCGGAGCGTAGCGGGGAAGCCGATGCAAAGGAGAGCGTCGGTTGCCCCTTGGATCGTCATGAGAGCTCTGTAGCTCTCCAAATGTCGATTGGGTCGATGGAGCCGTCGTAGGGCTCCACGTGCGGCATCTTGAACCGACTGGGGATCGGTTCGTCCAGGATAAGCGGGGGAGAGGTTGGGCGGTCTGGAAGTCAACGTCATTTGAAGACTTCTGTCCGTCCACCTGCAGCTGTGCGAGCCGACGGTCGATTTCCTCGAACCTGCATTCGTAGTCGTCAGTCCGTCGGTGCTGGGAGAGCCCAGGAGTGGAGTCTCCAGAAGAGTCTGAGAGAGAGGCGGATGGCGTTCGCAGGTGCTTCTCCTTCCTTGCTCATTCTAGCTGGGAGGGAGAATGCCGTCGGGATCGATGGGTGTCGCACCACGGTCGCCCCTCCTCCTCTCGGTAGGAGCGCTGTGGCAGGTGCTCCTGCAGAGGTGATGGAGATCGATGCGGGTGTCGGTGGCTGCTCCTGGAGGGCATCGGATGCGCCACAGGTTGCCCGACCAGTGATGGCAGCAGTCGGACCGGTTGTTGCTGAAGGCTTTTGACCGCGTCCGTCAGCACGGTCATCTACCGCACGATCGTCACGATCTGCACCTCCATGGTCACCGCAGGGTGCGGAGAGCTAGGTTCCGTCGTGATGGGTGGAGGAGATGCCTCTTCCCGACGGGAAGAGTATCTCGCCAATCCAGTGACCCTCGATCGCTGAGCTCTTGTCTTTGTCATCTTGAATTCTGCGGGGGTAAAGTACCACTCTCCCTTCCTAACGTGCCAATCTGTTGCGGCCAATCTCCTCGTCGTCTGGTCGTCGGGAACGAGCACCTGCAAAAGAAAGTCCGCACTGATCGGAGGCGGCTCCGGCAGGGACCCTCCGACGGTCAAGTCAGAGAGGAGACTAGGCAACAGTGAAACGAAAACAGAGAGCTCAATGAGAGAGAGAGAGAGAGTCCAGGCATTTCGAATCGACCCCTAGCACTGTTGCCTTCCCCGATATATATAGTGGAGCATGATATGGCGCCGTCTGTGGGAACCCGTCCCCTACCTGCAGCAGTATGCTCCCTTGCAGGGGGGGCTGTTGTGGGATGGGCATCGGGGGCTTCGAGCCCGAAAGTTTCATACCGAAAACATACAAGAGAGCCTACTGCTTATTAGTGCGAGTTCCCCCTCTCCCATGTGAGGCGCCTTTTGGGAGCAAAACCGTGAGGGGCGGGGTGTTGACCGGGTCAAGGCCTGGGCCCCATTCCAAAGCGGACAATACTTCACGATTGGATGGAGGAGATAGTTCCGTACTAAGGGCAGTAGATCTCAACATGTCCTTTAGCTTCTTAAGCATTTGAAGAAGAACCAAAGGGAAGACAAAAGCCATTTCTCTAGCATCTAGGTTTGTCTATTTAGTCCTTTACCCATCCAATGTCTATAAATGGTACAAATTGAATTAGATAGATGGCCAGGATTTATACTAAATATAAAAGAAAATAATAAATCTCGGATATATTTGGTTTTGGGTTTGATGCTAGGTTGAGTATCGGGTTTGGTTTCATATCATATTCAAATTAGCAAATTTACCAAGATCAATATGGAAACAAAAATCAAATGGTTTTTTTATTTTTAAAAACATCATCGAAATCATTTCTATTTAATTTTAGTTCAAACCACCCTAGTTGACATTTTTTTTTTATCCCTACTCTTTCTCCTTTCTCTTCTACGGAATATTGCTCCACACTAAAGCAGACAAAATATAACCCAATACATCAATCTGATCTGCATTCGATCTATTATAAATAAGTTTGGATTTAAACTAAAATGATTTAAATCATAAATAGATCGATCCGTTCAATATTTAAGTCAGATTTAGATTTTAGATATTTGATCAGTTCAACCCATTTAACCCACTTATTATTCAGATTGGGTCGAGTTAGATAACCTATTTAATACTTATTATTTAATTAGGACAGAGATGGGAGACACGCTCCATGCTTCATACGTGTACCATTTTGTATGAGATGCAGAAGGGCGTTGAAAGATTCTCTACCAATAAAAATGTATTTACTGTTGGAGGGCAATATGTTGTTGATCCCCAAATAGGGGTGATAATCGGATCAGATCGAGTCATAAACGAATTGGATCATAAATGGGTCAGATAAGAAAATCGTCAACCCAAATCTGATCTGTTTAGTAAACAGGTCAAAAATTCAAACCTAAATCCGATCTGTTTATTAAACAAGTAACCCGATCCGATCCGTTTAACTTATTTATTAAATAGGTCAAATTAGATTAAATGGATTAAATAGGTTAAACTGGTTGAACGGGTTAAATAGGTTAAATAGGTTGAGTTAAATGGATCAGAAATAGGTTAAACAAGTTTTAAATAGGTTAAACGGGTCTTAAATAGGTTAAACAGGTTAAACAGATCCAATTAAATGGGTCAGAAATATGATAAATAGGTTAAACAGGTTAAAAGGGTTATCTGACTCAACTCGATCTGAATATTAAATAAATTAAAGGAGTTAAACAGATCAAATATTTAAAATCCATATCCGACCTAATATTAAACAGATCAAACAGATTGATCCATTTATGACCCAAATCTATTTAGTCTAAATCCAAACCTATTTATGATGGATCGAACAAATATCGGATGGGTCTCCCAAGTTTGGTCTGACACTTGCTTTCATGCCGTGACTCGCCTATGGATGGAGAGTGAAACTTGAATTTTTTAGTTAGGTCGAGAAGTCATGGGCAATAAAAATTACACGACAAGCATTCTTTTCATGCTGTATGTTTAGACAATTTATTTTTTATCTTTTAAGATTTGTTCCTTTAAAGATAAAAAAATTATCTAAAAATTTATATTTTTTTTGAATAAATATTTTTTAGATAATATTTAAATATTATTATTATTATTATTTTTAAATAAAATATATAAAAATGATAAAATAAAATATCTCAAATATTTTTATAATAAAAATATTATAAAAAAATATTACAATAAAATTTTTGTTTTTTATCTTTTTTATTCGATACAAATTTTCGTATGTAGATATGCATGTCTCAAAATAGTACAAGGGCATGCACCATCTAATTGCAGGGAGCAGTTGGGATTTCTTTTTTAGGATAAGTGAAGGTAATTTTTATTGAGAATTTTGTCCTAAAATTAATCATTTGACGATTGTGCTAATTATAAATATATATAAATTGATAAATAATAAAATTATTTAATATTTTTTATCATAAGATTACATCTTCTAACGAACTCCTATGTTGTGATGAAGTCCTTAGGACTACTTTGATCGATAAAAGAGGATTTATCACATAGTCCTTAAATTGGTTCACGATCAAACAATATGCTATTACTAGGACGATAGCGATATCAAGTGTAGGTCGTTATGTATCATATGCATTGGTTGTCCTTGTAATCAAATAGTGTGCAGATATTGATATAGCATGCAGGTGAGATATAGAAATACATCATCATTGAACGTAACCAACTATGGAGCACTCTTCTATCAAGGGTAGCTCGCGAAGAGTATGGATATAAGTGTCCCTCTGATCTGAGATTATCATGGTGACTTGCAAGCAACTTACTGTACTTTGATACTGGACTAACTGTGTGTTTAATTCAGTAACGAAAGATTTTTGGATGCAGTCAAGTACTTGTCAAGTCGGTGCGTGAGTTAAGATGAGATTGATCCCTCCGAATTAGTAGGAGTTAATGTATCAATGTATTTCAATTTAGCAAAATCTAGATCCGGATAATCCATGTGATAGATTTAAAAAAGATAAAATACAATGTGGATGACTTATCTAGGAATGACAGTTAAATTTTAGGTTATCCTCAAGCATTAGGATCAAAGAAATGAATTATACGGTAACCATACGTCAATAGATTTTTGAATGTTGCTTCATTTTCATTCAACCTATCCAAATGTCAGGTCACCATTGCTAGATGATTACATCGATTGGTTCAGAAAGTTATTCTTGAACTACTGACTTAGGATCGAACCTATAGGGTCACACTCAAAAAAAATTTCTGACTAATCATGTGGTTGATCAATGATTGAGAATTGTTCAAGGGCTTAATCATCAATTCAATTGATGGTTAACCTTATACAAAAATTATAATAAATTAATTCACCAAGTGTTAATAAATTAATGAAGGATTAATTAATAATTAGATTACTGATTAGTTCAATTTGATTAAGTGAAGAGAATTAAATAAAATCTAATTGAATTGGATTCAATTAGGTTTGACCCAATTAAGTTATGAGATGACCTAATCGCTAAGGAAGAATTATCTCTGATTTGATTAGGATTTTAGTTCAATCAATTTCTATTTGATTGAGATTTGATTAAAAATTTATGAATTTAATTAGATTGAATTTTATCTATTTTATTTGGGCTAAACTAGATATGATTTGATTTGGATTCAAATAAGAAAATTAAGAGTCTATATTGGAATAGGACTCTTCTCCTTTGCGCCAACCCACTTTGGATGCTATTCTTCTCTACACGCAAATATTTTTTGCATAAGATTTTTTTATGCCAAAGAGTCCTTCTCCATCTCTATATCACATCCAAATCTAATTTAATTTTGATAAAAGAAATATTTTAAAATTAGATTTCAAAATATTCCTTATCAGGAGAATCTGTTCTTATCCAAATCACCTCTCCATGCCAACATATTTTTTTCTCCTTATATATGTGATATTTTGAGAAGATTTTTTTTGAGAGATTAGTAGAACTGATTTATTGAGAAAAAATATAGGAAGGGGCATCCCATATTTTTTGGGAATGATTTGGCATGAAATCATGAGTAGGGGTGACAATACATCAAGAGTCCATGATCTCTAAGACTCTTCTCCCACCTCCTTACACATTGAAATAAAAAGAGTTTTATTTTATTTTTGTACGTGAAAGAGATCTGAGAGAGAGGCCTTCACGTTGAGAGGAGTCTTGGGCATGGTTTTATGGCGTGAAAGAAGAGGAGAGTTCTCTTCTTTTGGGGTGTGCGCAAAAATCTGCTTTTTAAGATTTTAGTCCTCAGGATTTTGGAAGAGAGAAAAATATAAGAAAAAATTATTTTCTTCTCTATCTTTTTTTCACCTCTTCATCTCCTTCAAAAATGCATCTTCAACCTTTGAAAAAATTTTAGAGATTTGAAGAAAAGATCTAGATCGATCAATCGAAAGGTCTTCATATGAGCTAGCACTTCCGAGAAGACCGATCAGATCGGAGCTTCGAGTGGACTTTTCATAGAGACCGAACGAATGTGCAGCTATGAGCAACCAACGAGGACCTTTTCTATCATATTTTCAGCAATGACGATCGTCGACCTGCGCTCAAGTATCGAGTTCTGTACTCAGATTAAAAGTAGATGTGATCTACTGCTCACATGTATGCATGCTGATTTTATCTTCAGTATTTTTTAGATTTTATATGCAACATATCATGTCATAGATTCTAGAGTAGATTTATTTGATGATTAGATCATATGTATGTTAGATTAATTTGATTAATCTAGTTATCTTTTACTGTAATTTATTCAAAAAAATTTTGAAATACATGAATGAAATTGCCTACATTCACCAATAGTGGTATCAGAGCTTAGGTTCATTATGACATAATTTATGTACATATTAAATCTAAAATTTAATTTTATTTAAATCTAATATATGATATTTAGATCTAAATTTAATTAATGATGGATTGCATAAACTAAAATAATATTATCTTACTGTAGAGTTTGTCTCTTACAGTGAATAGATTGTCCTAGTTTATACTGATCTTTGATAAAATTTGATTTTATGTCATGTATGTGATGTTTATGATCTGATTTAGATATGATCTAAAGTTGTGATCAGATCTGATATAATTTAGATTAAATCTAAATTCATACATATATGATATGTGATTAGATTAGATGGTCCGATTAGCAAGTACTTGAATTGGATTGATCACCAAGCTGTCCGGTCATAGGAGCAAGAAAGGTTTAAAGACCTTCTCTTTCCATTCGATGGGGTGTTCTTATGGCATGTGGATGCTATATGATTAGATCCTATGAAGAAGAATACGAAAGAAAGAACTTATTTTTCTGCAAAATCCTAAATCTTGAAATCTTAAGTTTGTTGTATGCGATACAAAGTTGTACGAAAAATAAACATCTAATCTATGTGATTAAAATTATTTTAATCATAAGAAAAATAAAATCTTGAATCATAAAAAATTTAGATATGATCTAAAAGGTTGTTTATGATTGATTTTATTTTAGGATTATGCAAAATTTTTCGGATCTAAAATGTGCTCGCACTATTACTGAGCCAATCTAGTTTTAAATTGAATTGATCTAGTCTCCTTGTATAGCCAGCTCAATGTTGATTGAGTCGACTCAGTTTTAGAAAAGAAAGTTTTTGCATAATATTTATTGTAAATTATTTATAAAATGAAAAGGTTGAAATTATTTCAAATCTAAATCTAAATCTATGTTGATGCTGGATTCAGTTCAGAATTAAGTGTAGAATCGATTATATTTAGAATTATAAATTAAAGATCTAATATCATTTGCATAAAATATGGGGCATGGGTTAGCTCAAATCAGATCTTTTTAATTGGATTAGACTTAAGGTTAGAATCAAAGAACTAATAGACTAACTAGAGAAATTGATTAAATCTAATTAAATATTGAATTAGATTAAATCAGAATTTTTTTAGAATCAATACAATAGTTGTAGATGGTCAAGTCCATATCTTTGATTAGACCAAATAAATTTTGATTATGGCTCAGTGGTTGAATTCGAATCATTAAATTGATTAAATTGAAACTAATTAATCAATTGATGTCTAAGATCAGTTCAGCATTCTGATCGATGGTTTTTAATTGAGAGCGACTTATGTAGTCATTTCGATGGTGTTTAAGACAAGCTTAGCAAACCCTCCCATCGATCTCACTTATCTGGTCAATTTGATAAATTATATCTTGAGTAGATTGTTAAGTGATTCGAGTTGATCCATGCCATTAAGATTGATCAGTGTTACTGATCTAGGTGCCATTTCAACCAGCATGATCTTGATTCAATTCAATGACTTGGCAAAGTCAGTGGGAGGATTATGATTTACAGATTGATCTCTTCTCATCTCTTCTTCAAACTAATTATCAAATCTTTTAAATTATTAGATCCATAAAAATGAGCTGGTTATAGAGATAACTAGATCATAGCCTCTCATTAAGGTGAATGATAATGAGTCCATTATTTTTGATTGATATTGCAGGCGCCATCCGTTTGGTGTTCTCTCTAAATGATAAAATTATCATTTATCATATGATGACTTTGTTGTACTATCTGATAATGGTTAGATTGATCGAGCTATTCTCGATTCTGATTATTCATTAGTTAGAATCACTGAGTAGGTTCATGTTAATGGTTTGATCTAATCAGAGCTTTCAGTGGAGACCCATCGCCTACTGAAATAAAATCTAGAATTAAATTAATTATTAAAAATTATTTAAAAAAATAATCGATTGAGAATCTATCCATAGGTACATATGGATTGACTGAACCATCCTCGAATTTGTATGCAGTCTATGTGGATTTTAGTACCCGTTAAAAAATTAAGATATTTTTTTGAATTGGAGATAGAGATTATCAATTCGACTAAAATAGTGAGAGAACCTTTAGACTAAATTCAAGTCTTTAGATTTAATCAATTCATAAACATAGAGATCTTGTATTTTTCTTTCAGTTATGGTTAGATGTTCGTTGCTCCGTTTACTGTTTGACAGTGGCTAATTTATAGGATCCAACTTTGATAAATGGCATTGAAAGTTGCAAATAGTTTAAGAGCATGAATGGATCTTATATATAATTATAGATCCAGCATCTAAAATTTTTATGTCCAACACCTATGATACGATCAAAAATACTTATCAGATGCTTCTAAACGATTGTATCACCATATGAACAATATACTTTGTGATTTCTGAACAAAAACTTTGTGATTTCTCTATTTATGAAACTACTATCTGAATATTGGATATCAAAAATCTATGCAAATTATTACAATAATTTCAGATTAGCAAAAGTTTGAAAACAGCAATAGGTTCCTGAATGTTGGAGTTGGAAGTTATATTCCAATCCTGATTTTAGAAATCGTCGAGCCTATTTTCAAATCCTAACAATATCATTTTTAGTGATTGTCATTATTGTCTAATAATTTTTGTGATATCATTATGAATAATGTCAAAATCATGATGGATAACTAAGAAATGATATTTACACAGCCTGTTAGTATATAGTACACAACAATCAAACAAACTCTTTAAAGTAGACTATGTCATGGAAGCCTACCTTTGGCAGTTTAGGCACTGTCATTAAACAAAAATAGGATCAATAAGAGATAATTCTCAAAGTCAATTATTGTGAATCATTATTAATCTGTAAATTCTATCTTCTTAGAAAGATGACCAAGTCACCTTTTGCTAGAAAAGGTGAATAAGCTAATGATGTTCTAAGTTTGATACATACTGATATATTGGATCTACAAATATATTTATCATAAATTTAGATTATTTAAAATATTCAAATAGTTTCATAATAAGGTAGAGAAATAATCTGAGAAGAGTATTGAAACCCTTTGTCGGACCAAAGAGAAGAATGCCCTTTCGATGAGTTTGTGACATGTCTAGAAGAGAATCAGATTCTCTCATATTGAAATTGACTTTATTAGACATAGTTCGATTTATGATGGAGTTTACAAGTTTGTCACTCTCTTTTTAGGTTTATACTCTTAAGATTGCTTGTTATATTCTAAATTGAACTTCGAATTAATCAATCGCAAAGATACCATATGAGATATGGACTAGGCATAAGCTGATACTTTCTTACTTTAAGATTTGAGAGTGTTTATTTAATGCCAAGCATTTGTAGATCGATTAATTTGGACCCCAGTCCTATATATATTATTCTGTAGGATATTCCAAAAAATCTAGATGTTATAACTTCTACCTTGCTAAAGAATAAGAGTTGTTCATATTCTTTTTAAAAAAAGAAGTACCTTAGTGAAGGAACTGATATTTTTAATGTAGAACTTATGAAGTTCGATAGGTAGAAAAATCGACACAATCTAGTAAGCTCATAGAAATCAAATTTGATTAGATCAAATTCGAAATCTATTGTAAAAGCACTATTAAGGAGATTCCGTGGAGTACCATATTCGTCGGATGGATATTTTTATATCTAGATCCAGGATGTGATTCTGCTGAACTCGATAAGAACAACAAGGATTTGATTATCTACATGGATACTATGTAGAAGTTCGACTCTGATTAATAGCTTAGAGCCATAGAGTCCGAAATGAAGTCTATAATGATCAACGATGTATGGACACTCGTTGATCCACTCAAAAGGGTAAAGCTGATAGGGTATAAGTGGATCTTCAATAGGATTAGAGAGCGCAGACGAGAAGGTGGAGATCTATAAAGCTCGTCTGGTTGCCTAAAGATATTGTCAACATTATGGTTTTGACCATAATAAGATATTTTTCTCCTATGATAATGTTAAATATTTTGGAGTTGGAATGTACATTTTGATAAGTGATCAAAATGCATTGCTTCATTGAGAACGAAGAAGAATCCTGTAAATACAAATGGGTTAATAGTTCTGTGAGTGTATTTCTTATTTTGTATGTGAATAAAATTTTCTTAATCGGGAATGACATTCTTTACATTACAGAGAATAAAGATTTTGCTATTATCATAATTCTCCATAAAGGATTTGAAAAAAATATTTTTTATCCTAGGGATGAAGATCTATAGAGGTAGATCTAGGAGGCTGCTTGAATTTTTCTAGTCCAACATACATAGAATATTTATAAGTAGAATTTGTTCTATTATGTACACCATGTATGAGACGGATATGGTATACTCACTAAGGTAGTGAGTGGATACCTGCAAGATCTGAGTTAGAATCATTGGTAGGTTATCCTTAAGTATTTAAGAAATATTAAGGATCAGTGACTCAATTATGAAAAAGCTGACTTAAAATTTATAAGAGTATGACTCCAGTTTTTAGTTGGATATAATAATAGCAAGAATGCATCGGAATAAATTTTTATCCTAAATAATGAAGTAATCTGCTGGAAAAATTTTAAGCAGAGCGATATAGCCAATTTAAATTACGATACTAAATGCATTGCAGCATCCAATGCGTGCAAGAAAACTATGTGATTGTACAGATTCACTGGCAAGCTGGGAGTGGCACCCTCCGATAATGGTCTTGCTGTATTGCACAGTGCCAGAACTATAGCTTATGCCTAGGAGCCAAAATTTCATTAGCTTACTAGGTATTTTACATTGCTACCATCTTATTCAAAAAATCTATTAAGGTGACGTCAATCTTTAAAAGATCGGTAGAAAGAAGAATCTGACCAATCTATTTACTAAAGCCTCAGTATCTAAGAGTTCTGAGATGATAAATCGAAGATGGATATATGGTACTATATTGATTAACTTTAATTCAAGTGGGAGTTATTGAAAATTGTATCCTAAAATCAATCTTTTGACGATTATGCTAATTATAAATATATATGAATTGATAAATAATAAAAAATATTTGATATTTTTTATCATAAGATTACATCTTCTAACGAACTCCTATATTGTGATGAAGAAGGATTTATTGTGTAGTCCTTAAATTGGTTCGCGATCAAATGATATGCTATTATTATGACGATAGTGATATCAAGTGTAGGTCGTTGTGTGCCATATGCGTTGGTTGTCTTCGCAACCAAATAGTGTGAAGATACTGATATGGCATACAAGTGAGATGTAAGAGTACATTATCACTGAACGTGATCAACTATGGAGCACTCTGCTATCAAGGATAGCTTACGAAGGGTATGGGTATAAGTATCCCTCCGACTTGAGATCACCATGATGACTTGCAAGCAACTCACTGTACTTTGATGCCAGACTAACTAAATTTTTAATTCAGTGATGAAAAATTTTTAGGTGTAGTCAAATACTTATCAAGTCGGTGTATGAATCAAGATGGAACTGATCCCTCTGAATTAGTAGGAGTTAATGTATCAATGTATTTTAATTTAGTAAAATCTGGACCCGAGTAATCCATATGATGGATTTCAAAAAGATTAAAATATAATATGGATGACTTATCTAGAATTGATAGTTAAATCTTAGGTTGTCTTCAAATATTAGAGTCAAAGGGATGAATTATATGATAACCATACGCTAATAGGTTCTTGAATATTGCTTCGCTTTTATTCGACCTATCCGGACATCGGGTCATCATTGCTAGATGGTTACATCGATTGATTCAGAAAGTTATTCTTGTGTTACCGACTTAAGTTCGAATCTATAGGGTCACATTCAAAAGAAATTTCTGACTGATCATGTAGTTGATCAACGATTAAGAATCATTTAAGGGCTTAATCATCAATTCTATTAATGGTTAACCTTATACAAAAGTTACAATAAATTAATTTATCAAATATTAGTGAATTAATGAAGGATTAATTAGTACTTAGATTATTGATTAGCTCAATTTGATTGAGCAAAGAGGATTAAATAAAATCTAATTGAATTAAATTTAATTAGGTTTGATTCGATTAGATTATGAAATGACTTAATCGCTAAGCAAAAATTATCCCTGATTTGCTCGGGACTTTGGTTCAATCAATTTCTAATTTGATTGAGATTTGATTAAAAATTTATAAACTAAATTAGATTGAATTTTATCTATTTTATTTGGGCTAAATCAGATATGATTTGGTTTGGATTCAAATAAGAAAATTAAAAGTCTATATTGGGATAGGACTCTTCTCCCTTACGCCAACCCACTTTGGATGTTATTCTTCTCCACGTGCAAATATTTTTTGCTTGAGATTTTTTTATGCTAAAGAGTTCTTCTCTCTCTTTATCTCACATTCAAATCTAATTTATTTTTGATAAAATAAAAATTTTAAAATTAAATTTTAAAATATTTTTTATCAAGAGAATCTGTTCCTATCCAAATCACCTCTCCATGCCAACTTATTTTTCTCCTTATATGTATAATATTTTGAGGATATTTTTTATGAAAAATTAGTTGGAGAATTGCTTTACTGAGAAAAAATATGAAAAGAGATATCCCATATTTTTTTGGATGTAGTTTGGCATAAAATCATGAATAGGGACGACAACACATCAAGAGTCCATGATCTCTAAGACTCTTCATCCCACCTCCTTATACGCTAAGATAAAAGGAGTTTTATTTTATTCTTGTGCATGAAAGAGACTTAAGAGAGATGCCTTCATGTTGAGAGGGGTTTTAGGTGTGGTTTCATGGTGTGAAAAAAGAGGAGAGTCCTTTTCTCTTGGGGTGTGCGCAAAAACCTGTTTTCTAGGGTTTTGGTCCTTAGGATTTGGGAAGAGAGAAAAATATGAGAAAAAATTAGTTTCTTCTCCATCTTTTTTTTACCTCTTTATCTCCTCCAAAAGTACATCTTCAATCTCTAAAAAAATTTTGAAGATTTAAAGAAAGGATCCAAATCAGTCAATCGAAAGGTCTTCATGTGAGCTAGCTTCGAGTGAACTTCTCATAGAGACCGAATGCATATAGGCTATGAGCAACCAGTGAGAACCTTCTCTATCATATTCTCAGCAGCAGTGATCGTCGATCCATGCTCAGGTATCGAGTTCTGAACTCAAATTAGAAGTAGATGTAATCTACTGCTCACATGCATGCATGCTGATTTTATCTTCAATATTTTTTAAATTTTATATGCAACATATCATGTCATAGATCCTAGAGTAGGTTGATTTGATGATTAGATCATATGCATGTTAGATAAATTTGATTAATTTAGTTATCTTCTATTATAATTTATTTAAAAAAATTTTGAAATACATGCATGAAATCGTCTACGTTCATTAATAATTTTAGATGCAGTAATCTAACATGCTCATACTTAAGCAATCAAGGAACCTTATGTAGCAATACCACTAGCAAAAAATGGAGAATCATGCCCTGATAAATAAATTCTTCCAATGACAGAAAAACACAACACTCAACAAGCTTAAGTTTTAATCCATAAGAACATGCTACTTGAGCAATAAAATAGCACTTGAGATTACCATTATAGGACACCTATAATGCCAGATTTGTACTCATCAAGCTTAAACCCCTCACCTTTCAATCCAACACCACTAACCCCTTAGTGATTGCCAAATTATTTCTTCGAAACTCGATGCAAAGCTAAACTATCCATGCCATAATAAAATAAAATCCATCTAACTGGCAAATAGGGGCAGACCGTCGGGGGGGTGGGGGGGGCCTTGGCCCCCCTCCTCCCAACTTTTCCACAACTTCTATATATAAGTTAGATTTTTTAGGCAAAATTTCATATATATAGGTGTTTGGCTCTCTCTGAAATTTCTACTACCTCCAGTCATCGTTCATCGTCGAAAAGTCCATCTTTCTCTCCCTATTTTCTTTTATTTTTTCTTTGTTTTTTGTTCTCGATTTGAAGGTATTGTGGTAGTGAATTTATGGCCCAAACACCCCTAAGAGCCAAGTAATATTTGAAGAAAAATTTCTCTTTGATTTCTTCTTGAACGTAGATTAAGATTTTCGAGTTTTATTTACTGATTTCTTGGGAGAAAATTGGATGCTCGAAGTGTTCAGTTTTTTATTTGATCATCCTTATTCATTGTTCTTCTAGTGCCATTCGGTGCCATTCGTCGCCATCGATCATCGAATCGGGGAGCTATGGTTGCACCGTCACAAGCACGTCTTCGGCTGCCCATCTGTAAGTGCAAGAATCTCTATTTCAAGAAAAATGGGGGGATTCGAATGAATCCCCTATTCTATGCCCAAACCAAAGGAAGAAGGAGAAGAAAGAAAGAAAAAAAGAAAAAGAAAAGAAAAAAAAAAGAAAAAAAGAAAAGAAAAAGAAAAGAAAAGAAAAAAGAAAAAAAGACTTTTTTCTCTCTCCTCTATTCTCTCTCTTTCCTCTCTTCTCTCTTTCTCTCTCTATTTTCTCTCCACTTTCTCTCTCTAGTTTCTCTCTCTAGAATTTGCTATCTCTAAAATTGTGTCTCTCTCTAAAGATCTCAAAAAAAAAATTATTTTAATGAGTTTACTAATTTTGATAAAGAGATCCTGATCCATGATCATTGGACAGCGTACCAATACCCACTTGACCATACTATAAACCACTAGATTTAATCATCTCAGATTTATATATATGATGGTACATCATGATTTGAAAAAAATTATTTAAATTAAGTTTAATTATTTATTATTATTTTTTAATTTTTATATTCTCTTGGCTCCTCTATAAAAGTTGGTGTGGTCCGCCCCTGCCGGCAAATAATATTGGAAGGAAATATAAAGGCAAAAGACATGCAAGCAAGAACTTATAGAACTAAAAGAGGATATTTTTTTTCTCTTTTTATGATAGTTGAAAAGAAGGGAGAATTCAGAAGAAGGGTGAAGATCTGGTGCTTGGTGAGGTGGTGGCAAATGGTGCGAGTCACGTTGGGATGGAGATCGAGCAAGCTTTGCCTTGAGGTCCTTTAGCTGGGTCAGAAGCTTTGTCTTGGACTTCCCTCAGAGCTTGTAGATCTTAATCCATGCTGCCATGAGAAGGAGATCAAAGAGAAGGTGATATAGATGGCAATTGATGGGAATCGAAATGAGAGATAGCAAAGTGAATTCTTATCCATTCGAAGTGGATCGAGATCTCTTCTTTTTTCCTCCTCATCAAGCTTTCTCTCTCAAGGTCCAAACAAGATGAAACCCTAGACATGGTGGCAAAGATCCAAAAGAAATGAGAGAAAGCTCTTAAAAACTATGGTATTTTTTTCATACATGGCGGATGGAGGCTCTACCTTTGTGCACATGTGGCAGATGGGGGCATTGCTAATGTAGATGCCTCCATTTTAATATATATATATATATATATATATATATATATTATATTACGAGAATAGCTAAAAATTTAAATATGAAAAAATATTTTAAGATAGGAAATAGAGGCATTTAAAGAAAGATAAAAATTTTATAGAGAATATGACATGGAAAAGAAACGAGAGAGTCTGGGAGACTGGGTGGCCTCATTTGTTGCTAAACAATCTAATGGAGGTTGGAATGATGTGTTCTTGTTTCCAATGTCCTTTCGAGATATCTTTTTCTCTAATTTTCTGGGTTCTACTCATACAAGTGTTGCATGAACCAACCACCTTATCAAATTAAAAATTATAGAGAAAATTACCAAAGCAGAAGCTTGTCATCAGAAAGTTGCCAGATATGGAGAATTCAAAGGAGAACCAAGTAAAAAAAGAAAAAAATCTCTCTCCTGATCTCTTCTCTCTCTCCCTTCTCTTTTGTAGGGGTGGCAATTTGGTTTAATCTGTCAGATATATGATCTGATCCAATTTGAATGGGATGGATTTTATTCGATCCAATTAAAATTCGGAATGGGTATGGGTTTTAGAAAAAAATTCAAAGTGGGCACAGATTCGATATGGATAATAATATGCCCTATCCCGAATCCGAACCGACATACATATGTATATGTATAGACATACACACCCACCCACACCCAAATACCCAATACAAAATCCTAGCCATCTAAGCTTTCCATATTCTGTCACTCCGCCTCCCTTAAGCTTCTGTATTCGGCCACTCCAAGCCTTCCACCCGATTAGGACTCTTGAGGATGGAAAAGCATAGAAAAAATTGAGAGAAAATGAAGGAAAGGTCAAGAAAAACAAAGAAAAAATGAAAGAAATTGAGAGGTAAGTCCTTTTCCTACATATATTATCTTTTTTTTTTGTTGCTTTTTTCTTTTCTTTTCATTATCTTTTTTCAAGATCCATGGGAAAGGAGAGCACTCGAGAGAGATTAGAGGGGTTACCGAGGTTTTGATTTAATTTTTTCTTCAAGTATATGGGATTCTGTCCGAGTTCTGGCGGTGTGAGTTGGTTCCTTGAGGTTTGAGAGCTTAATCTTGGTAGAAGCAAGATATTCTATAGGGTTGGGGATTTTTGATTGAAAAGATTGTTTTTGACTATAAAATTTTTAATTTATGTGACTCTATTTCATTGCACAATTTTTTTTAAACTATATAGGGATTTTGGATACATTTGATCTGATCTGACCCGATCAATTCTTAGAGCTTAGCTCAATCCAACCCGATCTGAGATGGGTATGGGCAGGCATGGATATAGATTTTTTATTGACAGGTCAAATATAGATATCGATCAATCTGATTCATACTCGATCCCTTGCCACCCCTACCCTTTTGAGCAAATTCAATACGGTTAATTAAAAAACTAAAACTAAATCCAAAATCTATCACCATTTTCTAAAACCAAAATTGAATTATTTTTGAAATAAAAAAATCATAAAATAAAATATTAAAAAATAAAACTATTTAATCTTTTTTGCTTATTTTAAAATTTTTTATATATAAATATCTAAATTAAAATTATCATCTATAATTTTTATATAATTCATATAAACTTAGCTAATAAATATGTCCAAAAATAATAATACAACTATCCAACAAACTCAATAATTCTAAATAATAATATATTTATCCAACAAGCACGATGATTTAAGTTAAAAAGAAGTCCAACTATATTAAAGAAAATAATCTTAACAAACACAATAATAATGAAGAAGAACCGAAGGGAAGGCAAAAGCCATCTCCCTAGCATCTAGGGTTTGCCATTTAGTCTTTTACTTATCTAAGTCCCGTGAATTGTACAGATTGAATTAAATAGATGGCTAGGATTTATACTAAATATAAGAAGTAATAAGAGACATCAAATATATCTGATTTTGGATTTAATGCCAAATTCAATGTTCAGTTTGGTTTCGTATCGGGTTCAAATTAAAAAATTTACGAACATAGGTATCGAAACCGAAACTAAATGATTTTTCATATATTAAAATGATCATCAAAATCATTCTCATTTAATTATTTAATTTCAATTAAAACCACCCCCATTGGCATCCCTATTCTTTTTAATCCTTCTCTTTCTTCTTTTATTTCTGCCGAATAACTGCTTTATTCTATTTGTAGCACCTGTAGTGAAAGAGCGCTCTTTTTTGTTTCGAGTCAGTATGGCTCTATCATCTTGTAACTAGAGCTGGAAATTAGGCTTAGGTAGGCTTGAAACCTGTTGGGATATACCGACCGGTCCCCCTCACGCCGACTCACCGTCGGGCCTGCATGATCAGCGACCGACTCTGCCGACCGACGACTGCCGTCACCGACCGACCGAGTATACGTCGGTCGGACAGACCCTCTTCGCTCTCGATTGGCCGAACTGTGGAGCCCAATATCTGACTCCCGCAACGCGCCCGACTGACCATCGGAGGGTCCCTGGGTTTCCACCCGACATTCCTCAACCAGACGTCGACATATGGTCGGTCGGCTCTTCAAAACGCCGTACGACTGCTGGAGACTGTTCGTCCTGACAACGGCGTGCGGCACAGCCGCCTTGGGGCATTATCCCACCTAAGGCATGGGTCAATCCTAGTGATTTGACAGCCTCACGACGATTTGACAGCCTCATGTGACCCTGACAGTCTTCGGCGATTTGACAATTCTCCAATGTCTGCACCATTAATGACGGCGCCATGCCGCGCTCTACTATAAAACGGAGAAGGCAACAGTGCTGAAAGAGGTCCCTTTCGAAACTCCTGAACTCTTCCTCTTTAGCTCTCGCTCTCGCCCTCTCTCGCTGAGCTCCTTGATTCTTTTCTACTGTTGCCTAGTCTCCTCTCTGATTTGACCATCGGAGGGTCTCCGCCGGAATCACCTTCGATCAGTGCGGACTTCTTTTGCAGGCGCTCGTTCCCGACGACCACGTGACGAAGGGATTGGCCGCAACAAAACCCATCAGGCTGGGCCAACTCGAGGTCAAGCTATGGGCGAGACCCGAAAAATTTCAAGCCATATTTAGGGTTAAATATAGAGCTTATTTTTTAGGATCCGATTTGAATATATAGTTAGTCTAGTATGAGCTCGAGTCCGAATTCAGTCCCGACATGAAGCCTTCTATTCTTTTGATTTATGTCCATCCTGTGCATAAACAATGCAGCCCTTTACTCTTCTTATAGTCTGGGTATAGTCTCGGAGAACTGTCACTCTTTGGCTAGGGATGTACATGAGATTTGTGCCAGATGGATCTCTGCTACAGGTCTGCTTATTTGGCTGGCTATCTAATATTTTCACACGAGACGGGTGGGACGTAGTTCTGTGTATGCAGATTTCCAGAGTCAAGTTTGTGTTTCGAATCCCATTTGTGATATATCAAAGCCCGGAATCTTTTGCATTCCAAATTGTTCTGCAGTAAATTTCTTACATTTTTTTGTATATATTCCAAATTTAGAGGTGAAGTCACTGATATATCGTTGAAGCATTACATATAACAAAATTGTTGATTCCGTGTCATGTTGTCCTCTTCACCTCTAATACAAATGAAATTCCCTTTGAGTTACAACATTGCATTGGGTAGAAATCATGAGATGAGTTGACATTTTGCTTTTATTTAACAGTTCATATGGTCCAACTTCTAGTTTGGCAATCAACTCCTAGGCTGGGCTAATCAGATTTTAGTCAGATTTGGATCTGGATTTTTTAAAAATTTTTGAACTTATGCCCGATCCAAAGCCAGAAAAGTTTTAAATCTGACTAGAATCTGAGTGTGGCCTGGCTCAGCCTAACCCATTTCCAATCCCACTCATAATGGAGCCTAATATATTTTTACACAGTATGTGTTAGAATCGGAACTGAAAGTGCTTTTCTTCAATAATTCACCTGGAAGGATGCTAAACCTGAGTCTCATCCAAGTCACACTCTCCCTCACCACGTAAAAGTGTCCGTCAGTGTGTAGAGAGAGAGATGGGTGGGGAAGTGCTAGACTTTAGTCCAAACTCACGTCAAAAATATAATCAAAGCTTCCATTTGTCCATACTCAAAACACAAACACTCTCTAGCCTAGATTTATCAAAAAAATACACTATGCTAAACTTTATACATAAAACAGTTTTTCTTATAAAAGTAAATTTATGCTAAATAGCAATAGATCATTGCAAAATAACCCTACAAAAGACCAATTCATGCATCGTAGTGCTTGAAAGGAGAGCTTCGCTTTCATTCCCCATCCAATAGAATATTGATGCATCACCCAATAAAGCCCTTCTCAACTTCCAATCCCCTCATGGCTCTGCTGGCTCCAAGCCTCTGCAAAAGCTCATCTGAATATAAGGGAGCTAGAAAGTTGGAGAGCTAAATTTCTAACCTAACAGAGATAAAGCCATGAAGGGTTGCTCCACTTTTCTAAATCACTTGGATAATTAAGGAGTAATCTTCAAAGTTTTTATTAACTCCGAAAGGAAGCATAAGCAATCACATATATAAAGGGAGAGAAAAAGATGTGGTTATCACCAATTGATATATAACCAATCAAGTTGGGTTCACGAATTCGAGACTCAGTGGACCATTTGCTTAGGTAACATGTTTTGTCATGTCCCTCATCATTGGAGGGAATATCCAGTGTGGGATAAGAGAATCCGGTCTATCTGAGCCGTTGGGCATTGATACATCGATTCAAGGGATTCGCTTTTTTTTTCTTGCTTGGCTGAAGTGGGTCACATGCTTCGTGAACTATTAAGATCACGTGAATATGCAGAATCCATGTGACAATATTCTAACGTCGCTTATTTTAAGATAATCGATCATAACAGTCACTATATTTTCTATTTCCATTATCATACATGTGATGCACCGCTAAGGATCCAAAATTGTTATGGTGGTCGCTATAAAATAAAAACAACTAACAACCATTATTTTGAAGTTTAAATGATGCCATGAGTGAGATGCGATGAGAGGGTGAAGCCACTTGGCACAGTAGTTAGATAATGATAATTTATAAATACAAGAATATAATCGTACCATTAAGTGTGGACACTGTGCATATAAATATTTCTCATCATCTTTTCCAAAAGATCAAGATTATGTGGATTCATCTCTTTATTCAATCCAGCCAGTGAATATACCTAAATAACCATTGAAGACCATCAATACCATTTTGACACATGAGATGCAAATATAGTAGCTTAGTTGGTCATTGTCCTTCAACCTAAAATTTCTTTTTGTTCATTCAATCTTTGCAATATAACTGATGTTTAATTTCTAAAATCTTCTTTTGTTCAACAATAATTTTTCATCAATATATACAACCTTATATAAAAGAAGAGTAAAGTGAAGTATTTATTTTAGAAATCATTTTATAATAATAGCAAAATTAAGATGACAATTATTTTTTGAATAAAACCATAAGAAGCTGGTCATTAGGAACGTGGATGATCTTGTTTTAAGTAAATTCAAATTCTTTTTTTTTTTTGATAAAAAATAAATATAAATTCTATAATATTATTTGTAGAAGACAAAATGACCACCACCATTTATCCCCAATGGCCGCAACAATTCCTTGTTTTCCCCCTTTGCCCTATATTTTCCTTTGCAGCTAGAACGGCCCCATCGCTAGGAGCCATGATCCTGTAATTCTTTAGTTGTCTCTAAATGGAGTTGGAGAAACTTATGATAGAAGTATAGAATATCAAACTACATGGATTGTGTTGGTGGATGTCTGATCAGGACACCACATCTCATGATCTTTTCAATACCGTACGATGCAGTAAGAAGAAAGAAGAAATAAAACATAAAACAATCAAATACGTGGATCAGCCAAAAAAGAGCTCGCCTCAATGGAGCATGCAAACTTTACTATGAGAAAAAAAAATATTATAAGAGAAGATCTCACCCTCAACCCTCGTATATATAATTTCTTCCTCACAAAAAGTTCTATCTCACAAAAGCTTTCTCTCTTAGAAGACCTTTTTGAATCCCTGAAGCGATCGCTGTCTGCTGTCCAAAAGTCTCTTTGCTCTTTCTCCTCTCAGCATCTCAACCTCTCTCTCTCCATGGGTGTTCACAGATTTTTGTGGGCTCTTCTCGAATCAACGCCGCACCACACGGTGTTCTGTTCCATGCATCAGGCCTTTCAAAGGCCTTAAAATCATGTTAGATTAGGTTTAGGAGTCCTAATCAGGCCCAAACAAAGCCCAGAAAATCTTTGAGCCGTTGGATCAACATCGAAAATAACCCACATCCTTCGATCACGCACCGATTTATGGAACAGTGCCGTGAACCGTGAGAAACACGTGGGAAACATCCACGTGGTCCACACGATCAACCGTGCACCGCCCAATCCATGGTGGATTGGGCTACGGGTTCCCAGCCGACGCACTGGGCCTGGGCCGCGCCTGCGTGTGGGCCTGGGCTGTGCTCGAGCGCTCGCTCGCCTTGGCCGGCCCATGTACTCACGTGCCTGGGCCTGGGCTGCGCGTTGTGTGATGGGCCGCATCCCGCCGCATGCGGCTACGCCGCCGTCGCTCTGCCGGCTGGCTGCCGGCCACCGGCGGTCCTCCATCGCTTCGAATTCTGTGCCAGCTTCAATCGCTCGTATCTCGGCCATTCGGACTTCATTTGAGGTGATCTTGATCTCGTTGGATTCTATTTTTCATCATGGACCTTACTGTGGGCTCAATATGGATTGAATCTCAAAGTATCAAATCTTAATATGTTTCTCTTCTTTTACAAATCAAGTCAACGTGAAACTCTTGAGATCTTTCTTTTTCCAATCAAATCCTTCAGGATTGCAGATTTACTAGTTTGAAAACTTATAAAGAATGATACTTTATGGTTGATTCCTAATATAATTTATCAATAGTGGTGGTCTTCTTTTTCCTTACTACAAAGCACTCTAGAAAGTAGTTATATCGAAAAAAGTTTAAATATTTCTTTAATCGGAACAGAAGAATGCACTACACAAGAGTAAGCTTTTTTTTGGAAAAAGAGCTGGATGATTAGCTTGAACTACCTAGTGTGTGGCACAAGAGTGGAGCTAATTGTCTCATTTTTCCTATAAGATCCCATTTACTAGGGACATATGGTCTTTTTTAACCATCAGTTTAAATCTTGATGATCAACCTTCTTATCTTTATGCACTCCAAACACCTTGGAGGTAAAAGAAAGTGGAACTCCAAAATTTTTGTATGAAAAAACTACTATAAACATTATTCTGCATAAAAATCTGCCAACATTTATGATGTGGGTATACTTATGCTTGGGCAAATCTTTGGACAGACTTCGCACTCTCTTTTGCTATAAGCAGCTATTTGTGAATCTTATTATAATTCATTTATACTTTTACTTTCAGCAATACCATTATATGAACATCCAATATAATTTGTACTCATTTACTAGTTCTTTTCAATAGATTTAGGAGAAGTGTTTTGCTTCCTCCATTTTTGCTCAAATATATATATATATATATATATATATTTTATGTCCTGTCGTTACTTAAAGGTCTATGATGCCATGATTGTTTCAAGTGTAACTATTATTGGATGGATCTAATTAGTATATTAAAAAAAGTAAAAAAAAATCTATTTGATGAATCATTATGAGATAAATATGACAGTGCTTAGAAAATCTCTTCAAAATTGTATATATGGCCACATCCTGTTGTCAAATTGAATAAAAATATGTTGGAGCAAGACTAATGGGATAAATTTCTGGCATGACTCTCGGAAGAAGAAAACTGCTGAATCTTAGTTAAAGGTTGAATAGATATCTAGAAATAAAATAAACAGCGGAAGATAGGACAAAGGAGAGAAAGATAAGAGAAATCTACTTGGAAGAAGAAACAATTCTTAGCAGATGACATAAACAATAAAAGCATTTAGCACACGAAATGGAGCACATGTCAACGGGTATGTAAAAACCCTTGAAACTAATGTATATGATGCTAAAACTTCTCCTTATAATCGAAGCCTTCCATACTTTAAAATTTAAATGAGCACGGCCTTCTGGATAAAAGCCATCCAAAATAATTTCTCTAATAAATATTCTAAACTAGTAATATTCCTACTTTAAATATGAATTTTAATCAATTCAAGCTTTCACATAGAATAATTTCTCTTACAGGCTCGCTCCTAACTCGTCCTTTGGTTCAACAATTGGTTAAGGCCATCAAGTCCACCCGTCGCATTACCACTGCTAGTCATTTTTTTCACTTCACTATTTTGTTGTCGCCCATCACCTGTTCGATCCAGACGCTGACTAAGCCCAGGAACCAGCTTGTGGTCCAGTTTCTTAACATGGGCCGCACCAAGTTGTCAGGCCCGTGGTTCCTTGCTTAAATTTTCAAACCCAGAGCTCACCCAAGCTTGACTGAGTTGGCATCAAGTCCTGCGTTTATGCTTCGTATTTTTGTGCTCATACACGCATACTAAGTTTCGTTCTCCCAGTTAACCTGATCTCAGCCCACGAATTCTAGATTTTATGCTTCAGCTCCACATGCTTCAGACTCAACTTCTCTCTTGTAGTCTTCCATCATTAAAACTGATGGTATTGTAAACAATAAGCTTCTCAAGTGGTCATTCGGTTCCGCAGTGGTCATTCGGTTCCGTGGTTATTTAACCCAACTTAACACGAGATGTTGGTCACCCTGCTTTGCTTTCTCCTTTTCTTTTGTTTTTTTTTGTTTTTTGTTTTTTGTTTTTTTTTTTTTTTTTGTCTTTTTTTCCTCAAATAGAACCACCCCAGCTTTGCATAAGCCCTCAACCCACACTAACAACTCTTCTGGATTTTATTAGGCAAGCCAGCTCACTTGCCGCCAAGAATAGTAATTGGGCCTTGTCTCGTGGGCTTCAAAAGCGCCTGCGATTGCAATCACTACTGTCGGATTTTGATTTGTTCACAAGGTGCCATGGATTTTAGAGCAACCGGGTTAGCAATCCTTAACGCCTACTTGAATTAATTCAGGAGCTTTGAGTCTAAGATATAGAGAGAGTCTAGAAGGTGGAAGAATTTTGAGTGTGAGATGACAGAAACTTTTGGGATTGGAGAAGTGAGAGAAGGTTTAATAGGGATATTATGGGGATAACCAAAAATTCAAACATTATAAAGCTATTTTGGAACAGGAAATAGTAATACTATGAGAAATGTTGAGGCCACGCACACCGGATTGGATCGACCTAGGCTTTTGATCTAAAATCTAATCTCTTTGAGACAATTCACCAAACATATTGCAGGCATAAATAAACAAAGACAAAGAAACCAAGATTTACGTGGTTCGGCACAAGAGGCCTACATCCATGGGGAGGAGGAGCAATCCACTATAAATCTGTCCCGAAAAATAGGTACAATATGAGGTATAAGATACCTTTAACCGAAACCAACAAGAAAGCAACAGAGTATCGAATAGAAGGCAATCAAGATCCAATCGGATCTACCAATCTTAGCCTCGGCAATAGATCAAGGTAAGATAATACCTGAGGTGAAGATACCTTTCTCAATCCTCGACAAAAAATCAAGATGAATACCTCTTTACCAACCGAAGAAGCGTTCGGTCATCAGCACAGGGCATCCATAAAACCGAGAAGGAAGAAGACAGGTAGAACACCAACAGAGCATCAACGGGAGAAAGCCAGGAAGCAAACCAGTACAAGAGCACCAACGGGAGAAAGCCAGAGAGCAAACCCGCACAAGAGCACCAGCGGGAGAAAGCCAGGGAGCAAACCCGCACAAGAGCACCTGCAACCTCTTCCGAGCACTCGCACCCTCTGCCCAAAGAAGGATACCGCGGCATTCTTTTAAAGGAAAAAACAAACTCCTCGAAATAGAGACTCACCATAATAAGAATTCTAAACTGTCACAGGAGATAAACAAGGAAAGGGTAATTTTGGAGCAATATAACAATCTTCCTCCTTGCGATAAATATTGTACCTTTTATATCAGATGTGGATTTAAAAAAAAAACTTTTATAACCTCCTCCTCACCACAAGCCCCGCAGGGCATTACCAAATGCTTATACCAATCAAGTTCAGAAAATTTCTGAACTTAATTGCAGGGATTGATTTTGTGAATATGTCAGCTGAATTATGGGCAGTATATATTTTCTGAAGCCTGACATCACCTTTCTCTACCAGATCTCTGATGAAGTGATACCTGACATCTACATGTTTTGTTCGTTCGTGATACATCTGATCTCTAGCAAGGTGCAAAGCACTCTGACTGTCACAATGAATGTCTAAACAATCCTGTTCGAGATCCAAATCCTGTACCAACCCTTTTAGCCAAATAGCTTCCTTTGCTGCCTCTGTCAATGCCATATATTCTGCTTCAGTGGTAGATAAAGCAACTGTAGACTGCAAAGTAGCCTTCCAACTGACTGCACATCCAGAAAGAATAAACACATATCCGATCAAAGATCTTCTCCTGTCTAAGTCACAAGCATAATCTGAATCACAAAATCCTGTAACTATGCAATTATTTTGTACAGTGAATATTAATCCCAATTTAGAAGTGCCTTTTAGATATATAAGTATCCATTTCACAGCTGACCAGTGAGCCTTTCCAGGCTTATCCATGTATCTGCTTACAACGCTTACTGCCTGTGAAATATCAGGTCGAGTGCAGACCATCGCGTACATGATGCTGCCAACTGCACTCGCATATGGCACTCTAGACATATATCTCTCCTCATCCTCAGTCTGAGGAGAGTCTCTAGCAGAAAGTCTAAAATGACTGGCAAAGGAGGTAGTGACAGGCTTAACTGTAGACATACCAAATCTGTCCAAGACTTTTTCAATATAACTATGCTGAGTAAGAAAAAATCTACCTGACTGCCTGTCACGAATAATCTCCATCCCAAATATCTTCTTTGCCGGTCCAAGGTCTTTCATATCAAATGCAGTACTGAGCTCGGATTTCAGTTTCTGGATGATTGACATGTCCTTGGCTGCAATTAACATATCATCCACATATAATAACAAATAACAAAAGAACCCATTTGAAAGCTGCTGGTGATACACACAACTATCATATGGAGATCTACTGTATCCATGGTCGACCATAAATCTGTCAAATTTATGGTACCACTGTCTTGGAGACTACTTGAGGTCATATAATGATCTCTTGAGTAAGCATACATGATCTTCTTTGTTTGAAACCTCAAAACCAGGTGGTTGTTGCATATAGATCTGTTCCTCTAAATCATCGTGAAGAAAAGCTGTCTTAACATCTAGTTATTCCAGCTTCAAATTTTGAGAAACAACAAAAGCAAGTAACACACGGATAGAAGAGTGTTTGACTACATAGAAAATACCTCCTTGTAGTCAATATCCTCCCGTTGACTGTATCCCTTTGCTACTAATCTGGCCTTATATCTAAAATCTTGAGGAGGGGCTCCTTCTTTCCTTTTGAAGATCCATTTGCAGCCAATTGCCTTCTCACCTCTTGGTAATTTGACTAACTCCCAAGTCTGATTCTTTTCTAGAGACTGAAATTCTTCAACCATAGCCATGGTCCATTTATCAGCCCGTGAACTACTAATAGCCTTCTGATATGTGGTCGGCTCATCACCAATGGTGTCTGCAACACTCAGAGCATAATAGACTAACTCAGCACAAGCAGAATCCTCAAAACCATACCTTTGAGGTACTCTGATCTGACGCTTAGGTCTTCGAGTGGCAATACTATCAATCTGATCCTGATCTTGTAATGTCACCTCCTCCTGAGTCTGAATCTGTGCATTTGTTTGTTGTTGTTGTTCATTGTAAGTATCTTTACTTGACTGCTGCAGTAGTGATTTAATAGTCTGATCAATATCTACAACAGTCCTATCCTGCTGACCCCGATCCTGATCACTTTGAGAAGAATTAGGCTGTAGCTGCCTTGAAGCAGTGGCTGTCTCATGAAATGTCACATCCCTGCTGACTAGAAATCCTTGAGATCCAGGCTCTATGCACCATAATCTATAGTCCTTTACCCCATATGCATATCCAATAAATATGTACTTTTTAGCCCGGGGGTCCAACTTTCCATCTCTTACATATGCATAAGCTGGACACTCAAAGATTCTGAGTATTGAATAGTCTGCAGATCTTCCTGTCCACATTTCTTCCGGAGTCTTCATGCTTAATGCTGATGCTGGAGATCGATTTATAATATAGCAGGCTGTGTGAGCGGCCTTTGCCCAAAAATCTCTACTTAATCCAGAACTAGATAGCATAGATCTGACTCTCTCTAATAGTGTGCGGTTCATGCATTCTGCCACACCATTTTGTTGAGGTGTACCCACTGTTGTTTTATGTCTAATAATGCCTTCTGACTTGCAAAAGTTATCAAATTTTATAGAACAAAATTCTAAACCATTATCAGTCCGAAAAGTTTTTACCTTCTTTTCAGTTTGCCTCTCGACCATAGACTTCCACCATTTGAATGTTTCAAATACATCACTCTTATTTTTAATGGTGTATATCCAGACTTTTCGGGAGTAATCATCAATGAAAGTAAGTATATATCTTGATCCACCCTTGGATGTAATTGGAACAGGTCCCCATAGGTCAGAATGAATATAGTCTAATATATCAGTTGTCCTATGCACGCCTGTAGTGAAGCTGACTTTGTGTTGTTTTCCAAATATGCAGTGCTCACAGAATCCAAGTGCACCAATCTTCTGACCACTCAGTAGACCACGTCTGCTCAGCTCCTGTAGACCTCTGTCTGAAATGTGTCCTAGTCTCTGGTGCCATAAATGTGTCAACTGCTCAAGAGAAGATTGTACTGCTGATGCCTGACCAACAACTGTACTGCCATCCAGGTAGTAAAGGGTGCCACTTAATTTACCTCTCAATAAAGTTAATATCCCTTTATTGATAGTTATAGATCCTCTTCCCCATCTACCCTCATATCCTGCTCTGTCAAAGGCATGTATTGAGAGAAGGTTCTTTTTTAATTTAGGAACATATCTGACATCATCCAATATCACCATGGTATTTGAATTAGATTTAATTTGTATCATTCCAATACCTTCTATATTACAGATACCATTATCTCCAAGAAGAACAGTACCACCTTCACAAGATCTAAAGGAAGAGAACCATTCCTTGTGAAGTGTCATGTGGAAGGATGCTCCAGAATCCACGATCCAAGTATCAGCATGGCTAACACTGCAGGCAGCTGTAAACACTGCATCATCTGGTATACTGTTATGACTTCCTGAAGAAACTGCAATTGATGCTGTATCAGAGATTGTTCCTTTATCTTTTTGTTCCTTTTTCTTTTAGATTGTAGAAGTCTACATTCAGATTTTCAGTGACCTGACTTTTTACAATAGTGACAAATACCTGATCTTTTGGGCCTAGACTTTGATCTGTTTTTGGACTTACTTCTACCCTATCCCCTCTTTTTCTGTTCATCTCTATCTCTAACAGTAAGACCTTGAGCTGGAGTCTGAGCCTGATGCTGAAGCTGTACTTTTAATCTAAGTTCATTGGATAATAAAGTAGCTTCTACTTCTTCAAGACTTATTGTTTCTCTTCCAAAAAGTATGGTAGTGTTAATATGCTCAAAGGACTTAGGCAAAGAGTAAATTAGAATCAAAGCCTTATCTTATTCATCTACATCGACACCAATATTTACTAAATCAAGCAGGAGCTTATTATACTCATCCAAATGATCCTTAAGTGAAGTTCCTTCTATCATACGAAATGTGTGTAATTTTTCTCTCAAATATAATCTATTAGTCAGGGATTTTGCCATATATAAACTGTCTAGTTTTTTCCATACACTTTTGGCTGTATCTAGTTCCACAATATTGCGTAGGACTTTATCACTTAAACCTGAAAACAAAGTTCCTAGGGCTCTCTCGTTAATTTCTTCTTTAGCAGCTTCATTATCTCCCGGGATTGAATCCATACCCTTAAGGGCTTTTGCAACACCTTCTTTAATCAACAAATATTTCATCCTTACCTTCCATAGTGAAAAATCTCCCGTGCCATCAAAGACGGCCACTTCATGCCTGATGGTGGTGGAGTGAGAGACAGACGCCGGATCATTAGCCATTGAAAAACTTTGTTTCTTGTCACCAGCCATCCAAGAGCTCTGATACCAATTATTGAGGCCACGCGCATCGGATTGGATCGACCTAGGCTTTTGATCTAAAATCTAATCTCTTTGAGATAATTCACCAAACACATTGTAGGCATAAATAAACAAAGACAAAGAAACCAAGATTTACGTGGTTCGGCACAAGAGGCCTACATCTACGGGGAGGAGGAGCAATCCACTATAAATCCGTCCCGAAAAATAGGTACAATATGAGGTATAAGATACCTTTAACCGAAACCAATAAGAAGGCAACAGAGTATCGAATAGAAGGCAACCAAGATCCAATCAGATCTACCAATCTCAGCCTCGGTAATAGATCAAGGTAAGATAATACCTGAGGTGAAGATACTTTTCTCAATCCTCGGCAAAAAATTAAGATGAATACCTCCTTACCAACCGAAGAAGTGTTCGGTCATCAGCACAGGGCATCCGTGAAACCGAAAAGGAAGAAGACAAGTAGAACACCAACAGAGCACCAACGGGAGAAAGCCAGGAAGCAAACCAGCACAAGAGCACCAGTGGAAGAAAGCCAGGGAGCAAACCCGCACAAGAGCACCAGCGGGAGAAAGCCAGGGAGCAAACCCGCACAAGAGCACCTGCAACCTCTTCCGAGCACTCGCACCCTCTGCCCAAAGAAGGATACCGCGGCTTTCTTTTAAAGGAAAAAACAAACTCCTCGAAATAGAGATTCACCATAATAAGAATTCTAAACTGTCACGGGAGATAAACAAGGAAAGACTATTTTTGGAGCAATATAACAAGAAAGATGAAAGCTGTCATCTAAGTTATTTCAACACTTATATAATTTTTAGGATTGCGATTTAGAAATTTTTCTAATCCATGAACTTTTCGTTTTTTTTAGTGGAAATGGGGGAAGCAAGATGCTTCCCTCAGTCAAAATGTATGAAATATAAAGTACAAGTAAGAATAATCCATGAACCTCTTTAGTTATAGAAGATTATTTTTAAAGTGAAGAAGGAAGACTTGTATTTCAATAGAATTCTAGAAAGAAATATTTCTAAGCTAAGAAAGCGTGAGCGAGAAAGACCGAGGAGAGTGCGAGTGAGAAGAGAGTCATTTTTTTTTTGGATGGCTTATCCTACGTCTGTGTCCGCGTGCAGAGAGATATGGGGTGGGGAGTGCTAGACTTTAGTCCGAACTCACGTCAATGACATATTCAAAGCCTTCAACTACTCCGCACTTAAAACCAAACACTCTATGACCTAGATTTATTAGAAAAATACACAATGCTTAATTTCAGATATACAGCAGTTTTCCTTATAAAAATAAATTTATGGTAAATATCGATAGGCCACCGTGTAACATAGCAATACAAAAGACCAATCATGACTTGACTTCTTCATCGTAGTGTTTGATAGAAGAACCTTGCTTCCAATATTCCCCATCCCATGAGGCATTGAAGAACCTCGCTTCTTCATCGTAGGATTTTTGGCGCCATCCCTAAGCCTTTTGGCAATTTTAGAAGCCTCACTTATCTACGCTTTTTCAATAATCAATTATTTATTTAGCTCTTTGCCTCATGAGCTGGGAAATGTAACAAAGTTAGCTGCCTTAGACATAGCTCACAAGGAATTCATTACCTTTTAGAATGAAGTCCAACATCAAAAACTAAATAATTTACATGATATCATTTTTGAAAACAATCGAGGTAGTGCTCGCTTTGGATGTCAGCCTATTCCTTCAGATCGGACTCTTGCTTCACCATGCTAATTACTTAAAATCTTCTATTTCTTTACTTGGATTCGGCTAGACAAAGCCTAATCGTCTAAGATTAAGATGTCAGTTGCCGAAAGTGATCCATTTTAATGCCCATTTCAGTATTCCATTATTTGTTAACCAAAATCCTAGAGAACTTTTTTCTAGTTGGTTCAGAGTCAAATAACTCGGGTAGAACAGGTCTGTATGCATTATTTTTGTCCATCATCCAAATAAAGATATTTTTGTAGGAAAGCCAAGGAGTTCTTGTAACAGGTGCACTACAACTGGGAGGAAGAGGGGGGAAAAAAGAACCAAATGTGAGGACAGGAAAACCTCGTCCCTTCATAGGTTGTTTCCTTTAAAAACCTGGATGAATCTTCTACCAAAAAAAAAAAGATCTGGATAAATCTAGTAAACGTTCGTTTTCGAAGCAGTGGGGACTCTTGAAAGTTGAACTCACTTGACTTCAAGAAGTCTCGGTTGGAAATATATGTAAAGTAAAGAAGCCCTCGTCCTTGTCCTTGTCCAAGACCTTGTCCTTCCTCACGATGGAACGCACGAGGCCCCACACCCCACTGTGAAGGACTGGGCATAAGTATAACCAAGTCATGCCATGCAATAGAGAATTATAAGTAGAGATGTTGACTTGCATTGCATTCCTCCTCTTCTTCTTCTTCTTCTTCTTCCTTTTTATTTTTTATTTATTTATTTATTTATTTATTTATTTTTGCATTGGGATGTGCCACCGCGTGACTTGGAGAACACTCGGTTGGAAATGGGACGGAGGGGAGCCGATTGGGATGTGCCAACCGCGTGACTTGGGGAGCACTCGGTTGGTGGTGGGGAAAGCTTCAAATAAAAAAGTTCAATTATTACTTATCAAGCTCTAGAAGAAGAAAAGAAATTTCGCACTGCAACAAGATGTTTTAACTAGAGATGGAGTTGATTGATGAAAGCAAGAGAACGTATTCAGCATGACTTTATGCTAAAGCAATTATAGTTGCCATGTGGGTGGGCTGGCAACAACACTATCGGACTAGTTCAAATATAACAAAACCAAAGTCAACTTGAATCTTGAGATTAAATTTTCTTCAACTTGCAAATTGACTAGTTTGACAACAACATATTTTCTTACAATGACCTGCTTGATTGACTGTTTAGAGTTTTGGGTCTCTTACAGCGTAGTTTCCTGTGTTTCATCCTTTTCTTGTATATGCCTCCCGTATACCAATTCTATGACAGTACATTTGGGGAAAGGTTCAAATTTACTGAGTTGCATACGAGATTAAATTCTATTAGGTATAGTGTGTAGGGATGCTGTGGTGCCCCATAGTTTTGAAGGTGATTATAGATGGAGCTGGTTCGATAGGCTCCAAATTCGCTATAGTGATAGATAGTTTACAGGGTGATGGTGATAGATAGTTTATCAAAACAAATGACGACCATTTTCTTCAGGCTATCTAAACTCTTCATCATCCACTAGAATCACCAACAGACATACTATCTTTGCATCGGGCAAGAATACATTTAAATATAAAAAAGTTTGTTATTATTTTTACTTCAATTCTAATGAAAGGTTCGATGAAGCCTTCAAAAGTGAATTTTTATGCTCCCCTATTGGAACGAATTAATCAAACACAAAAGCTCGAATTTGTCAGGTTATGATCTCCAACAAAATAGACTTTGCTCTAGCGGCTGTAGATCTTACCGCAAACACTAAGATAAGTAATGCCAGCATAGCCGTTGGTAGACGTTATAGGAAGCTCAGCAGATGCGTCAAAGCCATTTAAAATGCATGATATTGCAAGTCTAAGATGGTCGTATAGATATTTTCAACAGGAATATACAGGGTTCTTTTCCAACTCTACTGCCTTAAAGAAAGCCTATTTAGCCCTAATTTTTACATCTCCGGACCTACAGCCATTTCACCATTTGGGCCATTCCATATTGATATTCGCAGGGTCTTATTCTTTTTGATGATATTCGCAGGTTCTTATTCCAGGGTCCTGAACATTTTCTCTAAAAAGTTTACCCTTTGAAAGTATAATTAGCTTCTTGGTAACGAGAAAGCCCCACCTTTAGGGAAAGTAACTAATAATAATATGTGATAGCCATTTCGCAGCAAAGGACACTGCCGTGTAAAGATAGCAGACCATGACGACGTAAAAAACAAAATCCAGGTGTGGGGCTCAACATGGCTCCGGTTAAAGGAAACCCGGAATGCAATCGGTTCAATTCCATCAAGATAAATTCTACCCAAATATCCAATTGAACCCGAAAAAAAAACTCATTGAGAGCAGACGGCCATATAGTTGATCAGACAAATAAATTACCCCTGATCCGAAACAACCTATCTTCCAATTGAATAGGATATGGGCTAGAAGTATTTAATCACATCATAGAAGGAACTATATTGAGAACCATGAATCATGAATGACTTTCTCAATCACGAGACATCGATGCATCACCTAGTAAAGCACCTTTTCCAATTTTCAATCACCCCCTGGCTCCGCTGGCTGCTGCAAGCCTCTTAAATTTCTAATCTAACTGGATAGCTATGGAGGATTTTTTAATCTAGCATTAATCAAGCAACATTTTTGAGAAAGAAAGTTGACCGATAAACCAACTAATATGAACTGATTTTTGATTCATCATTCTTTTTTTGAGTTAAAATGGAGGCAGCGAGACACTTCCTCCTACATTTATTAATCAAAATGGTACGCACGATTTTTAACGTATTACCGAAACAGAATAATATAGACTCGGTTCTTGACTGGAAATATGTTCTGCGAGAACTACAGGATTTCAATCATGAAATGTTCCTTGTCTTGTAACTTTGGAGACTTCTATTGTGCTCATTGGATCAATTCTACAGGGTAGCAGATTTTGCATACTTATCAACATTCATTGATCCTTGCTATAAGTAAATATTTTTTTTATAAATTCTATTTTGAGATTTGCTTACTTGCATCTTGTTGTTCGAGCAGTGCATTCATAAAATTGGACGGTTTTGTGTTCCTTATAATCAGCAATACCTGTTGCTCTTGCTTGGCTGCTGGTGAATGGCATCGAAAAAGAGGGAAATAAGTGTAAAGGCAAGAGCCATTTTGGGGATAAAGTGATTAAATCAACTTGGAGGGTAACTTTATCGCTCTCCCCTCCCCCGTGCTCCCCATCCGACCGCCTCCTCACAATTAACCGTGCACCCCCAACCCACTTACATGGACAATGAAAATGGACGTGGATGGTCGCGAAGCCAAAAGGAGGGCCATGGTGGGGTGCTTCACGGCCATGACCCGGTTGACGGGGGGACCACTGAGAGACAGCTTGCTTTCTTTAGGCCTTTTTTTTTTTTTTTTTTCCATGAAAGATGCAGCACTACGTACGAGAGTCATTTTCTATCTATTTTTATTTCACGATCACCGACCCATTAATTGTTTATGGCCGCTGAAAGAAACATGACTATCAGATTGACCACAGAGTCTTTTTTTTTTTTTTTTTTTGATTTCATGAACAGCCTAAGAATCGTCGTGAACGTGCTCCCTCGGTCTATAAGTAAGGCGCTTGAATCCCCATTTCGGTACCAATCAGCAGAACCAAAAACCACCGAGCACTAGAGAGCCATGTTAACTATGGATCCTAGTCGTAGGCCTCCTTCCCAATACAAATCCCTCTCTCCGTATCTTCTTCTGTCCACTGCCCTCTTCCTGCTATCCTTCTTCCTAATTCTTCACTACTCATCAGCAATGGTAGTTGCTTCTTCAACCGTTGAATCCCAAGCAGAGTTCTGCTCCACTGGAAATCCACCCTTCAAAATCACACACCCAACAACTCAGTTCTTGGTCTCTCTCCAACAACCGTGCATGTGGTATGGTATCACCTGCACGGAGATTAATGGAGGCCTAGCTGTGATCACTGGCATCAGCCTACCTCGTGCGGGCTTAGTAGGTAAGCTCGATAGCCTCAACTTCTCCGCCCTCCCATCTCTCACGCACCTCCACCTCCGACGCAACTACTTGTTTGGAACAATCCCGCCCAGCATACACACCTTTCCGCTCTCACCTCCCTCGATCTCTCCCATAATCACCTTTCCGGCAATCTACCCATCGCTCTCGCCAGCCTCTCCAACCTAATCGAGATGGACCTCTCCTCGAATGAATTCACGGGCACACTGCCTCCAGAGATTGGTCAGCTCAAGAGTCTACGTACGCTTCGTTTGTTCGGAAACAATCTTGCCGGTCCCATCCCTCCGACTCTTGGTAACTTGACCAATCTAAGATTGCTCTATCTTTACAAAACTTATTCTCTGGTAATATTCCCTGTGAACTAGGCAATCTGATTAACCTCGTGAATCTAGCAATCTCATACAATAATTTAACAGTTCCATCCCTTCTAGTTTAGACAATCTCACCAAACTTAAGGCCTTGTATCTTGCTGTGAATAAGTTATCTGGCACCATCCCTCATGAATTAGGCAACTTAATGAACTTATGTGATCTAGATATTGATGATAATCAACTATCAGGCTCTATTCCTTCCATCCTTAGTAACCTAACCAACATAAACTGCTCTACCTTCACAGAAACCTATTCTCTGGTGATATTCCCCATGAACTAGGCAATCTAGTTAACCTCTTGGATTTAGAAATCTCATACAATAATTTAATAGGTTCCATCCCTTCCAGTTTAGGCAATCTCATCAAACTCAAGACCTTGTACCTCAACAACAATAACTTATTTGGCACCATTCCACATGAATTAGGTAATCTAGTGAACTTACGTAATCTAGGAATCTCAGAAAATCAACTATCCGACACCATCCCTCATGAATTAGGCAACCTAGTGAACTTAAGTATCTAGATGTCGCAAGTAATCAACTATTGGTTCAATTCCTTCCACTTTAGGAAACCTCACCATGCTTGAAACCTTATAGCTTGACAATAATAATTTATCTGGCACCATCCCTCATGAACTAGGCAATCTAGTTAACCTCTTAGATCTATCAATCTCATACAATAATTTAATAGGTTCCATCCCTTCCAGTTTAGGCAATCTCATCAAACTTAAGACCTTGTATCTTGCCGTAAATAAGTTATCTGGCACCATCCCTCGTGCATTAGGCAACTTATGAACTTATGTGATCTAGATATTGATGATAATCAACTATCAGCTCCATTCCTTCCATCTTTGGTAACCTAACCAACCTAAGACTGCTCTACCTTCACAGAAACCTATTCTCTGGTGATATTCCCCATGAACTAGGCAATCTAGTTAATCTCTTGGATTTAGAAATCTCATACAATAATTTAGTAGGTTCCATCCCTTCCAGTTTAGGCAATCTCATCAAACTCAAGACCCTGTACCTCAACAACAATAATTTATCAGGCACAATCCCTCATGAATTAGGCAACCTAGTGAACTTACGTAATCTCGGTATCCCAGAAAATCAATTGTCAGGCTTCATCCCTTCTACTTTAGGAAACCTCACCACTTTAATTGACTTTCGTGCTTTTAGCAATCAATTGTCAGGCTCTTTGCCCCAAGAACTGGGTAACCTCTCCAACATGGTTTGCCTAGCTATCAGTGACAATAATTTTTTGGTTACTTTCCTCATGAGATCTGTAGAGGAGGTGTGCTTCAATATCTTGCTATAGAAAACACTACTTTGAGGGCCCCATTCCAAGGAGTTTGAAGAATTGCTCCAGCTTATTTAGAGTTCGCCTTGATGGAAACAAGCTTAACAGAAATATCACCGAAGCCTTTGGGATATATCCAAATCTAGTCTACATTGACATGAGCTACAACCAATTATATGGCCAAATCTCACCAAGTTGGATATATTGTCAAAATTTAACATACTTCAGGATTTTAGGAAATCTACTTACTGGGAATATATCCTCCGAATTGGGGAAGTTGCTTCAACTAAGAGTTCTGGACTTTCTTCAAATCAACTTGCAGGAGAAATACCGAGAGAGTTAAGTACCATGAGTTTATTGTTCAACTTGACTTTATGTGATAATAAGATATCTGGAATAATTCCCTCAGAGTTTGGAAAATTGTCTAATCTGCAAATTCTTGATTTGTCTAATAATGACATCAGTGGCCCAATACCCCAACAATTAGAGGGTTGCATTAACTTGCGCACCTTAAGATTGGGAAAAAATAAACTAAATGGGAGCATTCCGTCTCAAATTGGAAAGTTAGAAAGATTGCAAGATTTACTTGATCTAAGCAATAACTTTCTTGGAGGAGAGATTCCATCACAACTAGCAAGTTTGATATATTTAATATCCTTGAACTTATCCCACAATAATCTGTCTGGTGCCATTCTTCATCTTTTGGAAGCATGTTGAGTTTGTCGTCAATTGATGTATCGTACAATAATTTGGAAGGCCAGTCCCAAAAAGCAAATTGTTTCAAAATGCTCAAGCAAAATGGTTTATCCATAACAAAGGTTTATGTGGTGAAGTGTCAAGTTTGCTTTTTGTGGATCAACCACTGTAGCATTCGGCATTCAACTAAAAACCATATTATACTCTTTGCTATCACTCCTATATTAGGCAGCTTGGTTCTTTTAGGTATGTTTGCCATCATCATTGCAGCTCTTTGTAGGAGAGGAAAACTTGTAGAGCAAAAGGATAATTATGCTATTATTGGTGATATATTCTCGATATTGAATTTTGATGGAAGAGTTGCTTATGACTACATCATTGATGCATCTGAAAATTTTGATGAGAAATATTGCATCGGGAGTGGAACATATGGTAAAGTTTATAAAGTAGAACTTCCAATGGAACAAATGGTGGCTGTTAAAAAACTTCATCCAAGGGAAGAAGTATTTGATGAGAAAAGTTTTGAGAGCGAGATTCAAGCATTAACCAAAATTCGTCATCGCAACATTGTGAAACTTCATGGGTTTTGCTCAAATCCAGGTTGTAAATTTCTTATATATCAGTACATCGAGAAGGGAAGTTTAGCTAGCAACCTTCGCAGTCAAGAAACAGCAGAGGATTTGAATTGGGAGAGAAGAGCTCGTATTATCAAAGATGTGGCTCATGCTTTATCATATATGCACCATGATTGTAATCCATCCATAGTGCATCGAGATATTTCTAGTAACAATGTACTATTAGACTCTGATTTCAAGGCCTATCTTTCGGACTTCGGCACTGCAAGAATGTTAAGATCTGATTTATCAAATTGGAGCATGCTAGCAGGCACAGTTGGATATACTGCCCCAGGTAACTCATGCTTCCAATTTCTTCTTATTATTTTAATAACTCTATTTGTAAGTTATATGTCTTATACTTTGCATTATTTTTCTATTTCAATATCTTATGTAGCTTACCATCCATTTGAAAATAGGATTAGTATCTTATATCTTTCGTTTATGAATCTATCTATACCAAAACTTGGATATTTAAATAAAAACTAGTGCCTATAGATAATTAATTTTTTAATGACAACTATATTATTTAATTGGTAATCATTTCAGGAAAGTAAAAGAAATAAAAACCACTACTATGCATAAACTTCAATTCATCAATAATAACATTTATTTTACAAATATCAAATTATTTCAAAAAATTAATATATAACTTAAGGAAGCCAAAAATTGCATCTGACAAGTGGAAGCAAGATTTTGGCATTTTTGTCAAGTTTCAAAAAGTTATTGAAATTGGAAACAAAAGAATATTCATTTCTTTGTAATTTTGCAGAGCTTTCATACACAACAAAGGCGAATGAGAAATGTGATGTATATAGCTTTGGCATAATAATATTAGAAATAATAATGGGAAGGTATCCGGGTGATCTTATCTCCTCTCTATCATCATCAGACATCCAGCAGATGTTATTCATTGATGTGTTAGATCAACGTATCTCACCTCCTACAGCTGATATGGTAAAAGAAGTGCTGTTGCTGGCTATTATAGCATTTTCATGCATCCATGGTACACCACAAGCACGACCAACCATGCAAAGGGTATCTCACTTATTCATAAGTGGCAACATTCCAACTATTCACGAGCCATTCAATTCAATTAAATTACATCAATTAGTGAGTTTTCAATATAGATGTAGTGCTTAAAAGCTACAAAAATCTGATGTAGCTCTTTCATGTTGCATGGTATAAGTTTTTGTAACTCTATTCTGTTTTTACATTGTAGAGATAGCATCATATGAACCTCCACATTATTGTTCTCATTCTCTATTCTTTTCAACAAATTTGAGGGAAGTGTCTCACTTCCTCCATTTTTAAACCAAAAAAAAAAAAACTTTACTTTTCTTTTATGTCTAGTGCCGCCACTTCATAGATGGCCTATGATGTCATGATCCAAGTTATATTTTCAAATGGAATGATTTTTTTGATGGATCAATGAGTATTAAAAAGAGAGGGGAAACACAAATGACTGATGGATCACTGTGATATAACCATGGCAACATTCAAAAATTCTAAATACAAAGGAGGCTTCTTTTTAGAATTGTATGCATAGTCATAGCTAGTTGTCAAATTGACAAAAGCATGGTAGAACAAGACTAGCGAGATAAACTTCTAGTATGACTCTTGGAAGAAGAATTTGGAAGAAGAATTAACAATTAATGAATTTTAACTGCAAAAAAAAAAAAAAAACTTTGCATCTTACTTAATGATTGGATAAATAAGAAAATAGGAAAGGTAAGGGAAAGAGAAAGATTTGAGGAATCTATAAAGAAGATAATGCAATCCTTAGTCAATAATAGATATAACTAAATCATTTGGGCACGCCATGGAACACATATCCCAGACATGTAAAAATCCTAGAAACTACTCTAGATGATGCTTAAACTTTCCCATGCAATCAAATTCTTCTAGATAAAAGTCACCTAAAGTAATTTCTTTGACAAACACTCTAAACTTGAAATATCCTAATTTAAGTATGAATTTTAATCTATTCAAGCTTTACATGGATACTAATGCTGTGTTTGTTGGGGTCATGAAAGGATGGATAGATGGGATTGAAAGGATGGATGGCCTCCATCCATCGTTTGATTCAAAAAGTTACAGAAAGGATGGATGAAAAAAGTAGATTGTCCATCCACCTTGGCCCATCATTTTGCATCTTCACAAATTGAGAATATGAAAGAAGGATGGATGGGGCACTTAATGATGGATTTTAATATTGATAAAATTACCTCTCATTAATTTTTTGATAAAAATATAATACTATTTTTTTTATTAATATTATTTATATATATTTTTATATACACTATTAATTATATACTATTAAATTTTATTAATTATTATTTTAATTTTAATATATAATTTTTATAATTATAATTAAATAATTAGATTATCTTCTATTTTTTTATTTATATTTATTATTTTTTAATTAACTATTTATATAATATTAATTAATTATTTAAATTAAATTATAAATTAGTTAGTTATTTATATAATTAATTTTTGAAATCATGTATTAAGTTAAATATTTATATAATTTATGTTTACTCCTTTAGTATAAATAAATATTATAAATTAATAATAATAATATTTTTATTAAGGGGTAATTTTGTAAAACATCATCCGTCTTTTCTCTTATTCCTTCTATTTCAAACAGAGGAGGAAACCATTTCCACCCATCATTCCATGTTTAACCAAACATATAAAAGGATGGATAGAAAATCCATCCATCCTTCCTCCTCCTTCTATCCTTCCTTCAATCCATCATTCATACCAAATAGAGGGTAATAGTTTCTTAACTCTCTTAGGTTAGTGGTTCAAGGTTGGTTAAGACCATGGAGCCTATTCACCGAACCATTGCTGCTGGTCAATATTCACTTCACCATTTCAAGGTTGGTTAAGGCCATGGATTCTCGCTTGACCATGCTAATACATATAGTTGTCTTTTCCTTTACTCGGATAAGGATAGACAAGGCCTAATGTAATAAGATTGAGATGTCTCTTGCCGATCCATTTTAATGCCCATTTCTGTAGAACAGGTATGTATGTATAATTTGCATAGAAAGCCTGCGAGCTCCTGCAGCAGGTCCCTTAAAACGGGGAGGAGAAGGGGTCAAAAAAAGTAACCAAAGAAGAGGGCAAAACCTCTTCCACTTTATAGCTTGTTGCAAGGGCTGTATCTAAATCCCTAAGAATTTGCTAACGATGTTTGTAGCAAGCAGATGCCTGTGATATCCTTCTGCAAATTTGGAAGCCATCTAAAATAGCTAACGATGTTAGTAGTAAGTAGAATAGGATTCTTTTGCGACTATACTACCTTAAAGAAAGCCCACTTAACCCCGACTTTATATCTCGGGCCCTGCAACCATCTCCTCATTTCGGCCATTCAATATCGATATGCCCATATTCTCATCCTCATGCCCTGTAATGTTTTCTCTAATGACTTTGACCATTTGAAAAATAATATTAGCCCCTTGCTAACAGAAAGCACGGCTTTAAAGAAAGCAGCTGATAAAATGTGAGAGCCATTTCACAGCAAAAGATATTGCCATGTGAAGCTAGCAGACCACAATGGTGTATTCCAAAATCCAAAGCGTGGGGCTCAAAATGGCTTGGATTAAACTAACACAGACTGAAGTTGGCTCAACTGTTATTGCTCAGCGTTCCGTCAAGAAAATTCCCACCCAACTAAGCCCATCCTAAACATATCCAATTGAAGCCAAGAAAAAGCCAGTGAGAGCAGCCGACCAAATAATTGATAAGACAAATAAACTACACCTGACCGAGACCAAACTTGCTTCAAATTGAATAAGAACCGGATAAAAAGTATTGAATCAAATCATAAAAAGGCTGTTCTTGGAACTTTTTATCCGTCCAATACTTCTTTTAAAGCCCTTACTCTTTTTTCGAAATAAATGTAACAATAACAAACTGGTTAACCATTCTTCAAATATGTTTTCACGGTTCTTCATTAAGGCGTTGTTCTTCAATTGATTGATGCTATTGTGTTGAGTGTCGCATAGAGGACTCCTGTCACGCTGAAACCCTCTTCTCATGTTAGCTGACCCGGCTGGAAGAGCCTCTTCAGGCTTTTTATGGAGGATCCCAATTGCAACTGAGAATGTGGCATGGAATGGATGGCTGTTGATTGCAACAACCAACTCTGATGGCATTGTACAATTTCCCTTTGTCTTGATGCTAGTTCTAGAATCTAATCCAGAAGTACATAACTAGGACATATTGCTAATCATTTTGTCTTCAAAGTTCAAACCAACTTAAGCATCTGCCAAAGCCAAAAATAAAAAGCAAAAAAAAAAAAAAAAAAAAGGCTTCTGAAAATGTCAAATAATTTCTCGGAAACTTTTACAAAACTATGACAGTCTTATGTATCAGCAGTTAAACAAATTCAATGAGATCTGATTTGCACGATGAGACTACAAAACCTCCACACTAGCTATACATGCTTTTCTACACTGAAAAACCTTTGCTTGTGTATAACTTGAAAAATTTTGCTCATGCGACAAATGCTACTATAGCTTTTATGTAGTATTGATACTGGTACTGGGTGTCAATTGCTGTTTCGGACAATCTCCATGGTGAAAGGAAGCTAATGTGAAGGGGTCCATCAAAGCAACAAGAAGACAAAACCCCGATGTATTACCATTATCAACAGTACCATTACGCAATAATACTACGCTAATATTTTCACTCAACTTTCACTTGAAGACCTGTCAAGCACTAGCATTACATCCCAGTGAAACAGACGGTGGTCAACGGACAAATCTTGTGCAATCATTGACCAAAGTTGCCAAACACATGCAGTATTATTCAAATTATTCATGAATACACTCCAACCCAAAGGGCAATTCCCTAATATAACAAGCACAAGTACAAAACTAGGCAATATATTGGATATATACCATGTTGATAGATCATCAGAGGATTCTCTCAATGTTCAAGTTTCCCTGCTAGCTTACGGTACCAGAAGTTGACGGCTTGTGAAGACCATTAACATGTACTTTTGCACCCAAACAAATGTTTGCACGTTCCATCTTTACTTCGGTATTTAATAAGACCATATCTAGAATCAGTCCACAAGCTTCCAGTGGTGCCATTGAACTTCAAGCGGCTGAGCACAAAGATCCAATATGTCTCATTCACGAACAGATGATTGTGAACTGGTTACTTACCATCATCAGCCATTACACAACATCAAACAGTTATCAGTGGTGGGAAATATGAGAAATCCTGAGAACATCACATGTTCTCAAATAAACTATGCCTGACACAGACCAATCTTTCTTCAAATTGAATAATATACGGATTAAAACTATTTAATCAGATCATACAAGGCACTACCCTGAGAAGCAAGGTTTCCCGCTGGCTATATTCTAGGAACTGTTTACATGTCCATGTTCTCTGAGACTCCTCACTATTCTCACACCAAACCTCAATACTTCTTTCAATGCCCTTCTTCCTTCTTTCAAACCTCTGGCTAACCATTCTTCAAATATGTTTTCATGGTTCTTCGTTAAGGCTTTGTTCCTCAATCGATTGATGCTACTGTGTTGAGTGCCACATAGATGATTCCTGTCACTCTCAAACCCTCTCATGTTAGCTGTCCTGGCTGGAAGAGCCTCTTCAGGGCTTTGATGGAGGATCCTATTTACTGCTGAGGATGTAGCGTGGATATTTGTCGATCGCAACAACCAACTCTGTTGGTATAGTACAATTTCCTTTTGTCTTGATGCCAGCTCTGGCATCTAATCCAGAAATACCTAGGTACGAGACTCCAAAACCTCCACGCTAGCTATTTATGCTTTTCTACATTGAAACCTTTGTTTGTGTACGCATTGAAAAATTTTACTTATGCGAAAACTTTTTAGGTTGTCTTTTCATAACATACAAAGAAGAACAAAGGCAATTGTGGTTTTCTGGATGCAGTGGTGGTGTCTGAGGTTGTGAGGACATCATGATGAAAATGCTTTCACAGTCCCCCACAAGTGTTAACACTTCAAATAAATGGATCTTGGATTTCCATAGTTCTTATTGAGTTGGGGCTGGAAGAGCTCAATACGTTTGCTTTATGGAAAGTGAAGGCATTATTTTTTTAAGCCGCAAAGCAGCTTGTGAGATCATTGGTTCAGGGACAATGAAGATCCATGCATTTGAAGAAAAAGTTGCTCCGACTGGGGGTTTCATTTCCATACGCCACCATTACATGTACGTAGTTTCAGATTTTAGCTTTTATTTGCAATCACCTTATAATTAAGTGGCTTTATTCTAATTCTCCCACTACTGGTAACC